>NC_136015.1:13313167-13405667 GCF_048128805.1 Centroberyx gerrardi
AATGGTCGGGGGCATCTGACGGGCTGGGCAGGTGGGAAGAACACAGCTGTACAGGGGAAAAGGGGAAAAAAAGGAAAGGACAGTGTTATATATTGGTGCTTATGCAATAATCATCAATTAAACATGGCCAATATACACTAGTATCTTGCATAACTGGTACAAACATATGCAGGGCCCAGGTTCTTCAAGCTTCTAAGAATTATTTTGAGTAATGGTCACAGGTCAAATCACATGACCACTAATGTCTGAACCATTTTCAAGTTGGTATCCCCTTTCTGAGAAACATATTGCTATAAACCACTAACTTTTACTTTTCAGTTTAGTTTTACTTTATTTGTGCTTGACCCTACATTATTTAGTCTGAATATAGAAATCTTTCATCAGGTGACGTAACACACCCTCTGATGGCCATATCGGAGGTCCTCAGCTCGTGGGCAACATGGTGTGAACAGCTGACTGTGTTTCTAAATGTCTCAACAGAATTCACTAGACGTGGTTAATTTTAGTGCTGTTTGTGAGTAGGAACTAATCATTTTGCCACTGATGAATCTGTTGGATTTTGTTTTGAGATAATGTCAGCTTGTTTGCTAGCTAGTCATATCTGTCTTGTTGTAAACACATCTGATTTGTACACTACTTAACATAACTAGTAAAACCTAGTGTGGCTAGTAGTTGCATGCTAAAATTAACATTGGCTGTATGGCTAAATCAGCCTGCTGGCTTGTTAGCGAGAAAAAAAGCCAAAAACCAAGTGGTTAGGTTAACTGAGATCAATGTTGTCAAACTACAACTCAGAGTGTTTTGGATTAGAGGCGAGGGCTAAACAAGACAGTTTTCTGCGTCACAGTAACATACATTTGGAAACAAAGCTGCTTGTCAGACTATTCACATATACTTACAACATTACTGAATGTTGCAGCCACATCAGAACAATGTTTTTCAGGTATTTCTCCTTTAACAGCCCGGTTGTTATATATTTAGCCATTATTTGCACACAGCCAATTCTCCACTGGCTCTCCATGATGGCACCAGTTGTGGTTACTAGGACATTTGTAACTGCAAAACCTCTATAGCATACGTAGAATTTGTATGACTGCTGTCCTAATATTAGCAGTAATAGTTAAATTGGTAAATAAACATATTATGAACAATAATCGACTATTTTCTGTCCCTCATTCACTCTTATAACCTTTATCAACTCAAACAAAATTTGCAAAGATGAAATCTAGAAAAATGAATTTGTAGGGTTGGTAAAATATGGCAGATTTGGAAAGAAAATTGTTGATGTTGGTTGTTGTTGACTGAGGGACTTACATGACTTAATGTGGCAAAAAACTGGGACTTTCTGTAGCATTATAGTTGTGAATTCAAACTGTAATCTCAGTATACTGATAAGTAATTATTTCTGCCCTTTCAGACCTACAACATGGTTGGGTAGACACAGACATCACAACTATAGCTTGCACACATATGCATGAAAGGCAAACTCCTCCTCCGCCCCTGCTCTATAGGCTTCCCTTCTCTATCTCAGTCATAGTAGGACATTTCCTGACTCTTCAGGGCTGCATTCAGAACAAAAGCCAGGCCATGCACAGCCAACATGAAACTGGTCCTTTTAACTGTGTGAACCTGATCATCCAGTGGCAGCACCTTTGGCTGATTAGCATCACCTATGCACCATTTAAAGCTCTGACCCCTGTGGTATTCTGCTGTGATGACAATGACAATAAAGGCAGCCTGGCAGAGCTGTCAAATTATCTCCAGAAACACAAGGAAGGAACCGGACAAATGACATTTTTCATCTCCTCTTGCTGGGCTTGGCTTGCCTCAGGAATGTCTGACTCGGCACAAGTTGTCTTCTTCCTCCTCCAGCGCGTCGTCAAAGGAAATTCACAGGTAAAATGACACCGGGGCCGTGAGAGTGTTTACCAACATGTTTAAAATACCTCTGCATAGGTGGTTTCCACAGTTCCTGCTAAATACACAGATCTTTATCAAGCATAAACTACTGAACTGAGTATTCAAGTAGGTTATTAAGAAAATTCAAAGTGAAGGCAGGTTAATTGCACCAACAATTGGTGCCAGCGACATAATAATTTGGAGCAGTGGTGTTAAATGAATGGCCCGCTTTGTGATTGACTGCTTTGATATGAGGATGACAGCTAGTGTAGCCACTGCTCAGACTTCACTCCCTTACACTAAAGCAATGACCAAATCCATTCAACACATTAAACATCTCACTACTCCTCTCTCCTCTCCTCTCTTGCACTAGCAAGTCCTGTCATCTCCAGTCACCCTCAAGTCTGACCAAATCCTCACCCACCCAATCTACCTCAGCCCGACAGAACAGCAGAGTGCATGGGAAGAGAGGAGGTCAGTCAGGAATGCTGTTATTTAATCTAGCTATGTCATACCCACATATTATAGTACACACTCAAGAGAATTATTGTTGCAGGAATTAAGGGCTGAGCAAGCAGGCTAGACACACTCTGGCAGCAAACAGCCCCAGCACTTGTGTTATACACCGGGTTCATTATATGGACGGATCAGGCCGTGAAAGTTTCTAAGCTTATTCCCCAAATACCAGTGTGTTTACACAGCTATAATTACCAGTCTCCTATTTCAGAAGCTACTTGGGCAATTTTGAATGTGGAGGCCTCTATCAGGGGGATTTGCCTGGAGCTGTAGTGATGACTATGTCTGGATGCGCTGCTCTATTAAAACAGACTCAATGCACCCAGCGATACTGTCTGACAAGCTAAGCTCTCATTTCCTACCAGAGACACAGGCTGGGAATTTCTCATAGCTCGCAACTGGTGGAATCTAAATTGTTGCACATACGTCCATGTCAGAAGTAAAAAATATAGGACAAGGAAAATGCACGAAATTCATTAGAACGTGCATCTCAGTTTGTACTGTCCGTTTTATCAGTATTGTTCCATGCATTTTTGTCATCTGCACTGACCAAACCAAAATGTTTTAATTATGGATCGCTTTCAGTTGAGCATGGTGTTCATCTTAAAATCAGTTTCCACCTTTCTGAACACGCCCATGCCCCACCAACCTACCGTGATGATGTCTCGATAGCTGCGAATGCTGCTGACTGCACTGGTGGTGGTAGCAGAGGCCCGGTCTTCCTCCCCCTCGCCCTCATCCTCTTCCTCGGTGGCCTCGTAGCCCTCGTCGGGACAGGGGTCGCTCTCGGTCACTGCGTTGTTGGTCATCATATCAATGAGGTGCTCCAGTGGCGGGCTCAGTTCGCGCTCCTCATTCTCCTTGAGGCCATAGTCCAGAGCCTTGTAGATCATGATGCCCAATGAGTCTATCACCTACACAAGGGAAAATGGCCAAATAAGATGACTTCACATTATTCTCCAATACACAATAATAAGATGGTTTTATAGTTTTATAGACCTGGATTCAAATATTAAACAGTGATAACAAATGAAACAAACAAAATGGACAGAATAAACAAAATATGAACATCATGTCCTAATTACAGCAATTATCGAGGGTAACATCATGATCACAGCTATTCTGTTTTTTTGTTGTTTTTTTAACAAAACATTCCACCCTCCAACCCACATCCAATACACATTTCATCAGCTATCAATTTCATGCCATCCCTGTCTCAGTTAAACAAACAACTCCACCCAAAAGTAACTCCATTCACCTGAGCAGACAAAATGATATTCCATGTCCTCAAGCCAGATGTGAAATGAGGCTACAATGTTCCTCCTTGCAGCATGATTATTAACATAATTGCATCTCTGATTCCACTCATTAGGGTACCGTATGACCCATCTTTCTTCCGACCGGATGTAACTCATGAGTCTGCACCTGATCTTAAACTCTCAAACTACCATTAGACTACCATCATCTGAGATGGGACAAAGCCGTTCTTTCAGTGTGGGATTTCCAGCAGGCTCTACTCTGCCATGCCCTCTCCAAACAACTCAATCAAACCACTGCCATCGGATCAACAAGTGACCATTTGTTGCAGCTTCAAATGTGAGCTCACTGGTCAGGTCGGCGTGGGTGTTCAGAACCAAGACAAGCAAACAAACTCAACACAGGCCAGAAGACCTGGCACAATCTTTAGAAACCTCAAGACGATCAGGCTCCTATTAGGGCCAATACAACTGAAGTACGGGCCAAATGGCCTCAAGCAGTGGTCAGTGAGGAAGTAGTTATTCTGGGACAGTAGCATTAAATCTTGTTTTCGATTGTGGAGAGGACCTTTAAAGTATTTAAAGTAAAGGAATATCTATCACGTTAGGCATTTACACCAACAGGCAGCGAGAATGTGGACACACCCCTAACTGGCCTAGCTTATATTTAGGATCAACAGCAGCTATGTTAATTTGCTATATAGCACAAGCAGCACTGCAGGTTTAGCCCATGCTAATTGCAGCAACAGAAAGCAACACCTCAAAGCCATTGCAAAATGCCTAGGGTAAGGTAATAAAATCCTCAGCTAGTTGCTCCAGTATGTACTGTGTACTGCAACTTCAGCTGTGAGTCATTATCTTCTTATACAGAAAGGAGTGGAGCAACGCTGTTGACGAAGGGAGGTGCCCAAACAGAGCAGTGAGGTGAGAGGGGGTGAAGCTGGTGAGGATGGGCAAGGCTGCCTGTGCTTGAGTTAGGTGGCAGGGAACAGGTTCTGGTGTCTGGGAGGGTGGTGCGCTGAAGGGAGGGGTGTTGACTGAGCACGTTTGGGCTTATTGGCTTTAGCACATAAGATGAAAAATCATTACATAACTGACAAATGTGCCATTCCACATTGTGTTTGTACAAAAAAATACCAATACTTGAAACCATTAAATCAGAATGATCATTTATTTTGGGCTGGGAGTTCTACTGCTATCAATTATCAGCCATCTCTGTATGCTGGTTGATAATCCGGCGCCAGTGCTAAAAAAAAATATCCTATTCCTTGGTGTCTTATTATGTAACCTTATAATCCATCTGTAGGCCAACGTGCGCTCTAGGGGGCAGAGCTGCTAGGAGATGTCATGTCAGAATGACCGTCAGTGTAGGGGGTCTCACCGGCTACAAGGATGCAAAGGTTTATATTGGACCGCATCTCATCAGTGCTTACACAAACGCATAAAGTCATACAGCCATGTTCTGTAGGAAACAAAGCAAAATAGCTTGAAATATTAAGCCTCAATAATCATACTGGAAACCGTATCACCTCCACTCTTAATCTTAGTAGTTGGGAAGTAGTTGACCTGGACTAGATATACACACAATTATTGTGGAACACTTGTTATATTGTCAAGGCACAAGCAGCTAGACAACTGTTATTGTTTAGCAAAGAATCCAATTTCCCTGCCAACACCTCTGTTGAACCAGAAATAGCTTGTAAAATGTAATTTTCCAGTGGCTCAGCAGTAGGTAGCACAGTAAAGCTCACTGTTCAATAATCATTAATAAAACACTGTACAATAATCTGGGTTATGCCAGCTAGAAAAAGCCCAGAGTACTGCTGCAAACCACAAATAAGCACAGCTTGGACCCACTCTGCCAAAAACACAGCTCAGTCCGAAGAGTGGGTCACTCAAGCCAACCCTGCCTGGGAACATGGAGACCTTCACAGTATAAAACGAAAAAAATAACTCATGACTGGTAGACAGGTCATATGATAAAAAATAATATAAAAAATCATACATCTTGCCAATTACCAAGATTGATATCTTCCATGTTCTTAAACTATGGGCTAGTTCATAGTTGCCAACATTGCTGTGCTGCTCAATGATTGTAACTGCCAGCAGCAAAAGTTTCATCTTTTAGTTTCCTATATGGCCACTGTAAACCGCATCAAGCACCAATATTGGCCTTGTGTTGTATTATAAGGTTAGGTCAGAAGGAATGGGGAAGAAGATGGGCTGAGGTATGGAAGCCTCTGCAGACTGACAGAGGGAAAGAATGGGTTAAAAAAAAAAAACTTGGCTTTCCAATTACACATCACAATCTCATTTGAAGACTTGTGACTCAGAGGAATGAGGCAGGGAGGCAAAGCTGAAGAGCAGGAGGGGGGTGTGTGTGTGTGAGGAAACCAAGCATACGGATAAACACTTGGGAAAGGCAGCCAGAAAATCCACTGCTGTTTCAAACACTGAACGGACTGAAATGTTTTATAGCAAACTACTAATTTAAACCAAAAGCACATAAACCCTCCATTGTTTCAGTACAGCAGAGCGAGCGGTGTGTCAGGCATCAGTGATGGTTCCCACTACAATTTACAGCATGTCTGCTGCTTTGTTGGCAACTATGCGGAGACTTTCAAGTGTGTAGCAAGGTGCTAGGTGTGACCCTAGGTGTGACCCTAGGTGTGACCCTAGGCGTGCAGGAGCAAACCACCTTAATACCTGTATGTCCTCATCGATCAAGTCTTGGTTAACTGCAGCTAACGCAGGAAATCTTCTACATTTCCAAACACCTCTTTGGAAGCGCAACGGGATGAGTCATCTGGGTGTCATGGAAAAAAAAAAAACGGTTTGCACTGAGAAAACAAAAATCAGCTTCTGATGCTCTGCTGAATTACTCAGAAAGGCTTACCATGAGCGGAAACCTTTGAGGTCAAACAGTATGAGAATTTACCTCAAATTGCTGTGTATTTATATAATACAGGATGTTCAGAACCAGTGTGTAACACAAAAAGTCATTACACCCTCTCGAATTCGGCTTCTTACGTCCAACTCACCATTCACCCAGGCAAAATTCACCCTCCCTCTGAGCCAAACATTTCTCTCACACTACACAAAACAATGATGATACTCAGGACTGAGAGCAGTATTATGCACATGACATCATTGCCCAGGGTAAGGAGTAAGGCTTATGTTTTCCTATTTTGGCTGACTTCCCATCAAGGTTCCTCGAAGGGAAACAATGAGTTGTTTTTACATAAATCGGTGGAGAATCTCAGTCAACCTTTTCCAGCCAATACCGGTGTCAGAGGCACAATCTTGGGAATCAATGACGAATACGAAGAGAATTCTTCACTCATGAATAACCTTTGTCTCCTGAAGGCAAGGAGATGACATTCATACTCTAGCATTTCATAGAAAATCTTGAATGTCATAGCCGGGGCTAGTTCTCAATAAGCACAATGAATTCAAAATAACTAATAAATGACTAGAGGAATGGGACTTCCTAAAAGCCCTACAACCAAACCTGTCCTGTCCTGGTCTCCTCCCAGGCCAAACAGCTTAGAGAGGAGAGCCAGCCAGTTGGGTCACTCTTTAGTACAAATGCTGTCACTGCTGAGCCTACGCCTCATGTGGCCTCGGGCCCAAGGCTGTACGCTACTGTTTTGGTGAGTATAGTAGTTGACTTGTTTCCCATAACACTGCAGAAAATGGGAAAAAAAAATTGCTTTTCTTGTAACACTGACATTTTCTGTGTCATGGAGTATTTGAAAATGTTCTGATAAGCTGCCAGTTTACTGTACTTCAAAGTGGAAAGTGAAAGTACAATAGACAAAATCATCATGATCCTTAAAAAAAAACAAGACTGACGATTATATATCATTACATATCATTCTGAGCTGTGCAGTACAGTTGTATTGCTTGAGGAGCTAGCATGATGAGGAAAGCATCAGTGCATCAACCAGTATGTAGATGGGAGAGGAATTAGTAGTTTGTGTTAGTGGATGTGGTGCACTTCCACGCAAACACACACAGGGAGGGAATTTAAGCCAAGGTGCTGCCAAGTCCTTCAGCATATAGATCAATACAGCAAGATACCATTACTCCAATTTCCACAGAAATTGTCCATTTATATATATATATAACCTTTATTTAACTAGGAAGTCACATTGAGATTAAAACCTCTTTTACAAATGAGACCTAGCCAAGACAGGGTCAAATAGCAGCATCAAACACATAACAGGACAACATCAAATCACAACAGCAACAATAAATACAAAAAATACATTACAAAATACAGTGCATAAACAAGGCAGCCATATTTAGTCATGTGTTTGTTAGTTGAAACAACTGCAGCTAACAGTGACCACTTCCATTATTCTATGTTTAAAATCAAATCAGTGGTCGAGCTAAAGTCCATGTATAAGATCACCATCTAGGATATTACTGATGAAATATCTTGAAGCAGACAGACATTCTGATCTGCATTATTGTAGCCCCTGGGGATTAAACAAAAAAGGAAATCTGAGGCAGGGAATGACTACGTGGGAAGCTGTACTGAACGTCTCACTGCAATCAATATGAGCTCCAATTGTAAGAATACAAACATTCTAGCATTCTAGCACAACTCATTTTAGCCTTGCCATTCCATTATATTAGAAAATATAAAACCATTAGCACTGGCTGTTGGAAAACAACATTCTGTGTTCATGCAGACTAGTAGCTGGCCTGACATCATTTTTGGAGGAGGGTAACTGTGGTCACACTCTGCGTTTGCAATTGTGTCTCAACTCAACAATGTGGCTTTCTGAGTTGACAGACCAGTCCGATACGCAGCCTTCAGCAGTCGCTGCAGTAGTAGAGCAAAGCCTTCACAACACAGACAGTTACATAACCAGCGCTAAATCTACAGGCCTTCCACTGCAGCAGCGGATGCTCAGCCTCCTCCAGTCTGCAGCATCTCCATCGTAGTCGTCGCACCGTACTGGAACAAAACAACATGCTGCTCTTCCACCTTATCTCCTGGTCAAAAACTGTCAAGACTGCACTGGCCTGTCTAACTCAATGTTCATTCACTTACAGCCTCCCACCACTGCCATTCTGTGTCATCATTTCTAGTTGTCAGTATGACACAGGGGTAAAGAATGTATCCTGACAAAAGTAAAAATAAAAATAGGCTACCTCTCAAACACTGAGAACACATATTGAATGAGAAACCATGTTTTGCAAGTTGAGGGCTCCATTTCTTTTAGCTTAGCAGCAGGAGGTGGTGCACCCAGCAGGTATGTCCCAAAACATCCTCCCAAAAAATGACACAAAACTATTGAGTCTAGTTTCTTTCACGCCAGCCATCATTCATCAGTAGTCCCCACACTGTCCCAGAAACCGCTAATGGAAAGTTCCTCCTGCTGAGTTTGGCCTAAAACGCTGTCAAACCCCCATGGTGATTCTAAACAGCACTCAAATCTGATAGACAGCCTGTATGACAGTGGACAAACAAAAAAACTGGCTCATTCACACAAAACTATTTGTCTCATTCCAAAGTGCCAGGCCAAGGACTTTGATTTTGTCTGTGCCCATTAGCTAGCTAATGGAAAAAGTCTCTGGCAAAAGATCTGATGACTTCATAAACTTAACTGACGGAGGGAAAAACTCAATTCATCTCTCAGGACTGACTACACCAGAAAGAAAGAGAAATAGATTCTCCAGTGGTGGTCAGAAATAGAACGCACTGACTTGAATAGTTAATGCTATTCAATAAAATTGAATTTGTGGCTTTGGGCTTCCTGTGAATATCCCAGTATAGGCAGAGATTTTACCTTGGGGACTGCAATACGAGCTGACAGAGTTGTCTGACACCAGTGCCTTTATTCAAAATCATTTGATTGATTAGAATAAAGGCAGGACGCAGCACAACAAGGTCGCTGGTACAGGTCAGGCACATGGGGGGCAAATTGGGTGGCACTCAACCACTCCAGCTGACTATCTCTGAACTCAGAGAGTGCATCCACAAATAAGCATGCAGACAACTGACCCAAAAATAATTCTAAGCATGTTAGAGTTGATTCGCAAAAGCCTTTAATTTCACCCAAAAAAACCTGGTTAAACTCCTGAGGGCCAAAACTGTGTTAAATATCTCTCTCTCTCTCTCGGTCTCTCTCTCTCTGTCTGTCTCTCTCTCTGTCTCTCTCTTTAAATGTGCAGTCTGACATCAGAGCTGAGAAGAGTGAGAACCAGTCTTTGTAGAGACAGAGCCCATGGCCTGCAGGGACTGGGGTATGGGGGAGGGAGACACCCAGCCTCCCCCTATACACATATACACACACACACACACACACACACACACACACACACACACAGAAGCCTCACATGCAGACACATGCGGGCTCTGTTCACCCAGCTGCAGCATGGGAGCCACTACTGTACACTGACTACATGCAAGAATACCACTGTAGAAAACACAAGTCTACCCAATCTGAGCCAAACAGCCAAATACATCTAACCACAGCCTGAGTGGAGAAGAGTATGAATGGAAAATGAAAGTCCGGCTGGCAATTTGGATTTCAAATCAAGACACAGCAGTTTTGTGAGTGAGCATTAAGTAAGTAACAAATATTAGAGTTGGGGTACGTTCACTTTCAGTTCAGTGGCTATGTTCTGCTGCTGGCTGCAACTACATAATTTTCCCAGCAACAGTCATGCTCTGACATGAATACATAAAACAAACACTTTGAAGTTCAACAGGATTTGGTTAGGAGTTTGGTTACTCTGCTTCAGGTTACTCCATACCATTTGCATATCATTCACTCATTTGGAAATCATGCATGATTTGGATAAGCGTAAATTAGGCCTATTAACAGACTACTAGCATGCATGTAAGTGACTGACTCCATCACTCAAGTCTGAAATCCAAACTACTAGGATTTGTTTCCAAATCTTAGGGTTTGCATGCGATATGATGTATGCAAACTAATTGTTTTGCCCCAAAAGTGAGCCACAGGGACCTGACCAGACCTGGCAAATCTGGGAAACCCCTAATAGGATACTACAACTAATCTCACCTTAATCCTCAACTGGAGACTAACTGGGTTAAGCCTGCATGTCTGTTCCCCTCCCACAGCACGAGCTGCAGGTCTCACACAGATTCAACAAATTCTCCTGTAGGAAATATTCACTACCAACTGCCAACATGACAATACGGCATCACGATAGCAAACCTGAGTCATGACCAGGCATAATGTAAACAACACAGATCATTATCCAGTTGGCCATTATTGAGATTTTTCCTATTGCTAGTCAACACGGGCTCCATTGGGGGCTGAGTGAGATAGGGAAAGTGGGTCAACTCTACACAAGCTGATGATTAGCTCCAAAAGGCTCAAGTGCAAAGAACCGGAGGAGGTTATAACAGGGAGACGCTGGCTGGCTGGCTGGTTAGTTGGCTGACTCACTCACACCAGGGACTGAGACGAGGGACGGACACACAGCCAAAACATGGGGGCTACAGGACTATGGCCAAAGTGTGACCAAGTGTGAGATGGATTGTTGGGCATAATCAATTAGAGCGGGGACTACTGTGTATGTGTGATGATGGCTGTGTGTGCTGAATTAATCTGTTTAACTGATTTGGATGCAACTGGACCACGGGGAAGCCCAAAGTGAAATTTACTGTTCCAGTTAATGCTAAATGAACAGCCGTGCCCGCCTCGGAACCTAAGATTACATTAGGTAACTTTAATGTCCTAAAAGAGGAAATTTGTTTTGTAGCATGAAAACACCAAATGACACTCAGGAGCTAACAAATCAAACAGGATAATAGACAAATTTGGAAGATTTGGAACAAACACGCCATTGGCGGTCACAGAGCAGCACACAGAGGTGACAAGTGATTATATCTAGGCTTCGGCTCTCAACATAAGAAAAAAACGACAAAAAAACAGGGGTTGTGCTCGAGGCTCACCCACTTTGTGGCTACCACACACACCACATATAGGCGATGGGTTTGTCATGCTATGCACCTCTCTCCTCCCTTTCCTCTCACTATACTGTCACTATATACTGTCACTAAATGCAATACATTATTTGGGGGATGTTAAACTGCCCACTGAGGAGAAACACAGTAGAGGGAAAGCTCATTATGCAAGGAGCAATCCAATATCAGCTCGTGAAGGTAGGTTGATTTAAAAGTGGATGGAAGATTAGACCCAAGCTTATCATTCTCACTCATCATCTCTTCGTGCGCTTCAGTGGCAGCCAGAGTCAGGCCGACTGGCCACAGTTCGGTCATGGGATCGCATCCGTGTTGGATATTTGGCTATGACTGCATGTCAGCTGAGGTAGAGGAATTCAAAATTCCAATTCAGTCATGCAAAACACACATACATACCCGTGATCACATGAACTACAAGACTAACAGAAGGAGGGATGATGGGTGTAAACACAACCGGACTGTTCAGCGTTGACAGAGCGCTCTCTGTCTAATTAGTCTATGTACACAGAGTGAACCTTTGAGAGAGACTGCATGAGTACCTTGCTAGGCCAAACAGACACTGGACACATGTCTGCTTCACGTGGTTTTGATGCTGGTGGCCTTAACATTGTCAAGAGCGTCAGCTACAGACGTGTTTGAGTATATAATAATAAGGAAGAGTAAGGCATTTATGAATAATAAGAGGACAACAAGAACAAAGACGTACTCTTGTGTAAGTGCTCTTCAGCATGAGAGTGGAGCAAACACGTTAAGTACAGAACAAAATGTAGAGAGCAATTTGTACAGAACACACTCCCACTCACTCATGTATTGTACATGGCAGGCCAGGGCTTAATCTCTGGGAAAAAGCACTTGAAAGGATGTCATGTTCACGTGTGTGAGTATCTGTACTAGTGAAAGTGCATTTTATGTTGGACAATTTTTTGACAAGACACTTGAATGCTGTGATCATGTTGTATTGTTGCCAAGAAGTAAGCATCTGTGTGTGCGTCTGTGTGCACACAGGAGGAGCAAAATCCATGCAGGCACGTCCATCTGTGCCTGCTGAGCTGTGCCATATTTACATGTAGATTTCAGCTCTACTGATGTGGCACGTTGAGCATTGGTACAGTTCCATCCATTTCTGGGAGAGAGACAATGGGCTGCTGTATATACAAGAAATCACCACCATTATTCATCTGTATTGATTGTCTTCTTACATTGGTATGACTGAAAAGTACTGTGTGTACTGGAAGTGCTCAAGGCCAAAATCAACAGTATTGCAATAGAGTTGTCACTCCAACCTACTTCTGGTGTAAATGCTTGCTAATGATGTCAATGGTTGGCAATGCAGTAGAAACAGATTCTGAAATGGTTTTCCCTGTGTTAAAAAAGTTCTAGAGTTTTAAGTGCAGCAAACATGCATATCAGCTATGGAGGGAGAAAAAAAAGCTCAGATAATTTAATTACCCAAAACATTCAAGTTGAAAAAAAAGCACAGACTAAAACATGAAAATGATATCAGTTCTCTCCCTAGGGGAATAAAACTACTGGGTCACGGGCACGGCTAAACATCAAACCCGCTCAACCAGTGCCACACAACTACCAGCGCCAGACAACTCATTTAGTGAAACTGGAATGACTGAAGAGAGACAAGCACTCACCTCTAATGACGTGTGGGCCGATCTATATTTATCTGTAATGACAAAACAGAGAGGGGCGTTATTCATACTTAGACATTCATGAGCATGTTATAGATGTAAATATCTATTTGTCATGCAAGCATTTGGTATTTGTAAGAAACAATCAACAAGGCAGGCATGCATACCCTGTGAATCATTTACGAACATGTACAGCTACGCAACAGCTTCACATGAATAGATTCATAGAGCGAAAACACACACACACACACACACACATATCCCTCCTCCCAGCCTCAGGGATAACCTCACACAGTGTTAGCAAGCATGAAATATTAAACTTGGAGAGGGAGGAGGGGGGTGAAGGGAGACTGCAGGTGGCCATATAGGAGGAGCTGAGCAGGAGGGAGTGAATGGGGAATCACTGACACTACTAGAGCTGACTACAGTTCTTTAGAGGAGGCTGTATGTCCTGTGAATAAATGAGCATGTTTTCCTCTGCAGTGAGCGACTGCATACAGCCTGAGGCAAATCGAGGTGTCAAAACTTGCCGTTGGGGGTCGGCCACGGTAATTGGACTGTTCATTCATACTGGGAGACTGCCATCTAACCATCTCCCCCTCTCCGTTTCCATGGGAACCCCTCTCTAAATGAAAGGTCAAAATAAAGGAACTGATACCTCGACCTTGACCTTGGCCTATTCATAAATCATGGCATATGAGGTTGAATGTGGCCCATTGATTTTTATGGTAGACTATAAATCTGTTCTAAAAATACAACTGATTACAATAATCTAAATGGATGGAAAACTGTACTTCCCCTTTCCCCTATTGAACTATAAAAGATTGAAATTGTTAATTGATGATGTGGTTCTAGCAGATAGTGATTTGAACACAGGATAAGCACATGTCCTACATCTAGACAGTTGTGCCTGTGTGCATATTGAGTTATGATATGGTTAACATAGCAAAATGACATGGCCTCATGAGTGGACTTCTCTACTTCCTCAAGATAACAGTAGCGTCAGGGGTGAAAGTACGGACAGAGTGATAGGCCATCAGACTTTGATGCCAGTCCAGAGTGTACAATGAGGCTATCTTACACATATGAGACCCTTGGCCAGATGTGCTATCTCTCTGAAGGCTTATACTATAAGTGTCATTTCAGTTTCAGAGCCATCAATTGAGGAAGTAGCCTAATTGAAAGTTCTTATAATTTTAAAATCTCTCAATTTCCAATCAAATGGGGCCACTCCCACAGCTGTTAGGCAACTACAGCTGCATATTAACAATAACAACTTAATATTTCCACTCAGAGCTTAAGGATACCACCATTGAAAATACTTCTGTCATAGTGTTGCTCAGTTCTGTGCAGGTCACTATGACTTGTAGCTGGCAGAAGGGGGAAAAAAATAAACACCAATCCACCAACGCTCATCTTGGGAACACTAGGTCCTCTGTTCGCCCAGCCAAGGAGAGGTGGTTTGGCCAGGGCGCTCGTCTCTCCTACAGGGTCAGTAAATCACACTGGGCATATTTGGAGCAGTGCACAGTGTCACCCTGACTATCCTGTCCCAAGGAAAATGTCAACCTTTGTTTTACAGAGAGTGGGACCCAGTTGGACGGTGTAACGCTTACGCTCACCTTATTAAATTTGCAACATTTTATCTTTTATCCAACATTGGCCTCAATTCTAACAAACAAATCTAGAAGAGGATGCTTCAAATAAACTGACTGTACGTCCTTATTGAAACCCAGTCAATGTGATAATTAGGCCTAACCATATCAAAAGTATAAATACCGCCCAAATACATATATTGCTTTTACTGAAACAACTAAAAATAAACTGTACCCTATGTATGAATCATTGTGAATCTTTACTGGGTAAACAAATGTCTCATCTTGATGCAGCATCAGGCTTGGCCCTTCTCAAAGCGCTGAGTGGGAGTGAACATATTTCCCCCCGTTCTCCATGTGAATTGATCTGACTGCAGCAGGAGCTGCGTGCATTTTGCATCAGCGAAGCCCAAAATAACACTTGGCTCGGAGTCTGCGCTGCTTATTAGTCCGATTCCCTTTGCTCTACATCACAAAGGTAAACACTTCCTCATTTGCTGTGATCGGTTGATTGTTGACCATGGCAGCAGTACAGGCTGATATGACTCTAGACAACATCCTTGTGGGATCACAGTGGAGGAGTGACACTGGTCAGATAGGTCATAGGGCTAAGTAGTGGGTGTCTGGGTTATGGCCAGCACTTGGCTGTCAAATCATGCCACCTTGACACCGACTCACTAGCTTGCCATAGGTTACATGAGCTTTGACTTTCTGCTTGGGTAGTAACATCTTGAACCAGCCTCTGAGCTAATGGGAGCTATAGATGGGTGGCTATCTGCTTAATAAATCTCATGTCTTTCTCATCTCCCGGCCTAATGAGAATCAGGACTGGGCCGAGCCGTCCCAAAATACCTTGGCCACTGGCCAGAGGAGCGGCAGAGGAGGCTCCTAATCTCCAAACTCATCTGCAGTCAGGCCTCTAAATTCTGTGCATCTAATCATCACGTTTGTTCTATTTTTGGTAGTGCAAAGATGTTCAGCACTGACGGATTCTGTTTATTCTCAGGGCTTATTTTCCATACACAACAGACATTACTGATTGCTTAAATATTACTGAGATGAAGGAGAACTGGACTGAGGTGATAATTCAGGAGGAATGATGGAATAAAAAGGGGAGGGGAAGAGGAGAAGGAAGGTAGCTAATAAACTGCCAGCAGAGCTAGGAGGACATAATCAACCCCAGCACCTGAGGCTGCATTGACGCTGTATTGACGCTGTACTGACGCCCTCGCCTCCTTTCCCTCTGCCTGCCTTTGTGACTCAGATATTAATGGCATGCCAGATTTGTGTGAGGCTAAAAAGTGACAGGGTATACGGAGTTGAGACATTCAGTACATCTCACTAACAGGTGAATTTGCCTACTGGATCAAGCCTTGCTGGAGGCCATTTTGAATAGAGATTGTGTTTTAAATAACAGGCTACATTATGGTGTTCAACTTCCATCATGTATTAGGCTACTCATAGTATTCTGTTACATCACCACAGGGCCATCTTGGTAGGAAAATAACAGGCGACTGTAATAAATTAACAGGTGATTACAATCAAATGACAAACACAGCCAAATGAGCTGTGTGAATTGTGAATATGTGCCATATTGGTAGGAAATACATGTGACATCATGGGAATACTATGAATAGTCCAGTGGCCTTAAATCCTGGTCCTTGGGACCCAGAGAAGCCTAGTACTGGTTTTCTATAGGTAGTTACTCGCATTCACCTTGCATCCCAGGTGTAAATCAGTGCCTGATTAGATGGCTTGAATGAACACCAGCAGGGCTCTAAGTCCCAGGACTGGGATTGAGAAGCACTGGTATAATCAGTTTACTGTATGTATCCCCACGTGTAAGGATGTACAAGAGGGATGCATTAATGATTCTGAATGAATATTAATTGTAATCATTTCTATTTATCCAAATACAACATTCCTACAGGTTTAAACCAGTCAAATGTAGTTTATTTATGTTAAAAAATATCCTTTAGATGCATGTAGCCCACCATGCACCCATCTCGAACTAAGCCTAGAAAATGGGCAACATTCGAAAGGTGTGTTCCAGCAGTAGGCCTTTTCACACTAAACGTTACGTCTCGCGTAAATACTGGGGCAGTTTGCAGCACTGTGAATCATCTGTTGGCTTTTTGCTAATTTGTTTCACTGTATCCTTGATGTTGGCTCACAGCGATATTTTTTTCCTGGACGCAAGGTGCTCTGCAGTTTGAATAAATCACATGGTCCATTGTTTACAGTGGCTAACTGACCGCTGTACAGTAACGTTACAGCACTTCAAACACAAACACCCCAGCAGCCATTCTGCACAAGACCTGCCAACGCTGTTGAACCACCCTTTTGAATAAAGCAATGATATACCCATGAACACAAATATCGATAAATAGCCTATCTAGTTATTAAAAATTGATAAAGCAGCTCGCTTAGTCCTTTTAATTCACAGCAGCACTGCGGTAGCCTAATGTGAGAAATTATTAATAACTGCATCACCACGTCTGTAAACACATTCACCACATGGCTGGAGGCAGACAGAGCCACAATATGGCCACTGTGTTGGGATGCTCCATTCTCATGGCCTGTGAGTGACGTGAAGGAAAATGCATCGTGTTGGCAGCTAGTAAAGACAGCAGTCTTTGTCATTCAACTGCGCAGTTATTCAAACGAAACGCCCGAGTAAATGTTCGAGTAAATTCCAACACTTCGCACTTGGTTTGTTTAACGTTAGCTACCTGTGCTGTCTTGACAGTGCAATTTGACAGTCCCGTCTCTCCGGATCCTGACATCCCCGGGTCCTTCAATCCTCCTCGGATGGTCGACAACTGAAGCACCGGCAGACTTGGAGTTTCTCCTCCGATGTTTCCGAGCCAAAGTCCTACAGCACTGATAGCAAACCGCCCATGCTTGCTCCTCATTAATCGGCTGGCTGTATAAGGTGAGGATTTCTTCCAAGGAAAGCTCCTCGACTCCATCGATACAATCCATGTTGACGTCCCCGGCGTTCAAACCGACGGCGAAATCCCGGAGAATGGTCGGCGAAATCAACATCCCGTCGTCAGTCCCTGGTCGCTTGGCCATTCTCACATTATAAGCACACAAGTTGAAGCAAAGCGCGAAGGGAAGAAACCAACAAACGTTTCAAACTAGCCCGGCTACATAGACGCAGCCGTTGGCCACGCTAGGTCTCAATCAGCTGTTCTCTATCTAGCTAGTGGTCGCAGTACCAGCGGTTGAAGATTGTATGAACGGCAGCTAGCGAACAGGGCGTTCCGCGTGGTCTCAGTGCCCGCCGGTTTACAGCAGGACTCTCCATCAACTGTAAAATAGTATAGTATACTGTATAGTATGATAGCGAGCTTTCTGGAACCTCATAAACGCATTCATGCTATTCACACTATAAAATGAAATAATCATTATTATTAGTAGTAGTAGTAGAAGCAGTAGCTAGTGCTATTAAAGAGAAAGAATGGTCTTTCAAGGAGGAAAGAATATATATTATACAATTGATTACAATCACTGATTATAATGATATCGTGTCCTGGGCTAGAGAATTATAGCCCTATTTCTAAACGTCTTTATTAAGCAAGTCTATAAGGATATGTGGTATAAAAAGAAATACACGAGGTAATGAAAAACGACAAAGGCAAGCTATTGGTCTATGGGTTTATTGACTTCTGCTATAGCCTATCTATAGCTAAAGAAAAATGATTGCGCACGTCACATTTTCTCTGGGTTATCACAACTTAAGGAACTGACAACAATTAAATACAAAGAAACAAAGGAAAAAACAGTCGTGGTTGACAAACGATTTAACCTGTGTATTTAACTTTCGTTTTCAGTCACCAAAGTCGTCCTGTACACATTTCACAGGTATCCTCTCACACAATCATAAAAAATAATCACTCCTCCCCTTGACAAGCAGCTGTTGCCGTGAGCAGGGGGGGTTTTAAAAGTCAGACTTTCAATTTACTTAAAAGATATAACCAGTAGATTGCCTATTGATTAGTCTCAAGCAAAGCTCAGCTTCCTCCATTAAATGAATGGCTTTCTTTTAAGTGGTCGTTGTAGTCAAATTTGCAATCAATAGCAATCCTGTGTATGAGCTCTTGACTGAAGACCTAGGCTGGTTGTGAACGCCACCTGCTGGACAAAAACCTCCTCATTCAAACCATCCTAGTACCCTGGCTACCCATCCTGAGTATGGCTTCCACAAAAATATCTCACTTCTTTACATTTTTCTATGTTCGTGTACATTTGAAGGGCAAAATATTGTACTTTGAACATCTTGTTGCTATAGCCTATGTTTGGACAATGACGGTGAATTGTCATCAATGCTGGGATGGAAAATCAACAAATTTGAGATTGATTTATACATGCAAATCAATATAAGCCACACATATGACACATCATTACAACATAGTAGGGCAAATAATACAATGTGACATCATAGAACATAAGAGAAAATGCGAGGGAACTCAAGAGCACTTAAGAAACTCTGTCAAAGTGAACACAGGGGCAGCTTAAAACAAGACGAGTCATAGGCACATGCGGGTGTGTTTGTTTCGTTACCTTGCAAAGGCCAAAGTAAAAAATAGTCCTCAGCCTTCGAGCTTCAAACCTCTACACCTCGATTTCTGAACAGCACTTCGGGCTCATCTAAACGTAACGTATTTACAGCATTCACTGAGGTTAAACAGCATCATCATTGGTTTCTCACTCACTGTATCAGTCGTTCAAAGGAAAAGGCGTACTCTTGCACACAGAACTGAAGCAAATTCTTGAGTAAGGCCGCACACAGAAAACATTTGATGTGCAGAGTGAGAGCGTCATGTGCGAAGGAGATGGTCTGTTCTTGTTTTCTTATGGTTCACTGAATACAACGCACACATTCCCTGACCGGCACCATAAGCATGGGAGAAAAGCATGGTGGAGAGTGTGTGAACAGCGTTTGCGAACCACTCTCTGCTTCACACATGCATTTGCAATGGCACAACAAAGATGCAGCATCCCAAAGATCTTTGGATGGAGACATATGCAAGTGCTTATGTTAGAAATCGCTGAGAAAGATAGCCAAGATCTTACAGAGTCACACAAGCACACATCATCCACACTACTCTGTAAACCATCGCCCTCCTCTTCTGGTGAACTGCTCACTGCACTGGCCATCTTCTTCTTCTTCTTCTTCTTCTTCACCGAGTCTCAGGTTTTCTTCATCTTTCGTCACACACTTTCGCAGGTTCGGTTTCTCCACCGCTGCTGATGCTGACGGGCTGTGCATCCTTAGACAAAGCGCTGGCCTCCTTTGATGCTCTCCTTTTGGAGTCACGAGTGGTTTGCTGTAAAAAGATGTACGATTTTGAATGTCACATCATTTAAATGTCACCACACTGGACAGAGAGTGTGTGGGCGAAGACAGCCAACTGAGCCCTGAGTCACTGAGGCATTGTTCATAAGTGGAAGGTTAAATAAATAAAACTTAGTAGTGCTCGTTTTTGAGTCAATGAAAAGATGATTTTATGTGTAAGTGGAATTGATTTTCATGTTTTCAATTTTTTTTTCAATTGTATCATGAGTTTTGAAAAGGACAAAAACACACATCTCAATCCTCAACAACAGGTGCCAGACTGAATCCAATACATGGAGAATAAAGGAGAGTCTGCACACTGTTATCTGCTCCCACAGTGTGTGAATGCATTAGCACCTGTACTACAGGTGACGTTTCAAGCACACTGCTATTCATTGCTTTAGGCATTAATGAATTTAATCTGGTCTGGGAGCAGATAACAGAGTCCGGACTCGCTTTCATTCTTCATGAGTTCACTTAGTTCTCAGACAAGGCAATCAAACTGTAATGCCTGAGGTGGTTGAAAGTCATGTTCCAGTACCTATATTAAGCATCTAGATTTTTTTTTTTACACAATTCATAATCCTCAGTTTGTTTGTTATTATTGTTACAGGAACATGGCCAAAATTTTCTTTCAAAATAGAACATTTTAGGAAAGTGCCTACTCTTTTAGAGCAACAAATAAATTAAGGTGGAATGCCTTTTTTTTAACACTGCGTATGAAAAAGGGGTGTGAAAGGACAATTAAGTCACTATGCCTGTACTAGCCACGCACAGAAAAATGAAGGCACGACCTGGAACCGAGAATGGTTCTTCGGAGTGATGCCATAGAAGAACCACTTCTGGTTCCACAAAGAACCTTTCAAGAACCTTTTAATATCCCAAAGAATCATATATGGTTTGTTAGGATATTAAAAGGTTCTTAATTCTTAGTTATTGGATGGTAGTTGATGGCATAAATGTGGAAAATAACCAAACCCCTCAATAGTATATATTGTGCAATTGCAAATGAGGCTATACAAGGGCACATAAACAAAAACACAATGCAGGTGTCTAAGCAAATGAGTGCAGAAATGGTTCTTTAAAGAACCTGAGTCTGAAAGGTTCTTTGTAGAACCAGAAATGGTTCTTCTGTGCTTCTATGACATCACTCCAAAAAACGATTTTAAGAGCATTTTCAGCACCTTTATTTTTCTGTGTGTGTATAAAGCATCTCGATTTAATAGAATTCGAATTTGATGTTTATTGTTTGTTATTGTTACAGTAACATGGCCAAAACTTTCTTTAAAAATTTTCAGAAAAAGGACTTTAGGACTGCATATGAAAAGGGGGTGTGACAGGACAATTAGGCCTAAGTCATTATGCCTATACTAGCCACCTGGGGTCTCATATCCTGTCCGTCATGTTGTGTGAGCGGTGTTGGTTAGAGATGACTGCACGCACAGCAGGGGGGGGAAGCTACACACTGAGGGACTCCCAGTACCTGTGCTACCAGTGAGACCAGTGAGACCTACATCATTGAAGGAGCGTCTGGGTCTCCTCGGGTGGTTGGAGCCGGTGGTGGTGAGGGCCTGCTTCCCGCACTGGGTCCCTGTGTTCACCATCCTCTTCTCCTTCAGACCGCCCTCCAGACCTTTACCTGCGGGTGCAAACATTAGGAGGAGAGGCACGCTGTTATCAGGCTCGCTGCTTCATATAACCAGATTCTTCACTTGGCTTCAGGCAAAGAAGTCAATATGATGGTGCATGAAGCTTAGGTCAAAGGGGAAGATATCAGTGAGGTGTGAGAGTTTTGACAGCTGGGTATTCATATTCTGATTCATTTATCCAGTCAACCCTACACATGTTGTAATCATTATTCGTATCAAAAGGACATGCAGAGTCGGCCTATTGTTTACAGACTCCTTTATTCAGCAGGGTGGATCTGCTCATCTTGTATTTAACAAAAAAACCGAACAGGACGACGGCAGCTGCTCTTACTGTTTATTCCGGGGAGAGGAGTCTCTACGTCGGTATTCGTGAGCCACGTCGATTCCGTCTCCCTGGTCCAGCTTTCATGATACCTCGGCTCGATGATCGCGTCCGCCCGACTCCCTCCGCAACCCATCGGAAAATATCATCCACGGCAAGTGTTACCGACGGGACCGACACGCGGGATAAACTGGGTTTTCTCGGGGCTTCCTCACTGCTTCGCCCACAGCCGCAGCAGCATCGCGCGGATCTCGGTGCAGCCGCTCGGTGTGGCCGTTTCCATCCGACGCACCGGAGACGACGACGATGATGATGATGATGGTGGTGGTGGTGGTGGTGGTGGTGATGATGCGCTCCTCTCCACACAGACAGCAGCTGTCAAGCATGAATTATACACCTGCCTGCGTCATCCGAAGCGGGGAAAATTAAAAATGCATCTGTCTAACAATTGTTTATGCAGTATGTAGAGGTAAATAAAAATAAAAATGAAGGTAAATCATCATAAGGCAAACATCCACCAATATAAACAAAAATAATTTATATGTTTAGAAAAGCATTCATATTTTTTATATTTCCCCATCCCCATCTTCATACAACTTACAGAGTTTGATAATTACTATGAATATCACATCATTGGGGTTGATATCAGCCTAAAAAGGGTAAACCGAGGGTAGGTGTCTTTTACATATACACGTTTATTTTAGATATTTGGTTCAAATTTCAATTATATTATAGTGACAATACAGTATTCGCACGTAAACATCGTAATATACAGAAATCATGGGAGCATACAATTAACAAACATATTGCTTCTTGATAAAATGACCTGTCTGTCTCAATATAATTTCACATGTTGATAGCTTGGGTGGGGAAAACATAACAACATTGGTCACATACTGTATCTACTTCTACAGAGACATTCCTCACATGGAGCTAAAAACACAGCACCTTCAAAAAAATAAACAAAAACAAACCATTTCTATCAACTGATTTCAGAGTCTTAAAATAAATACTATATTTAACATACTTTGTTTTTTCCATTTTCCCCAGATATGTACCTTCCTTGTTACTTTTAAAGACAGTTAATATATAAAGGGGAAAAAACAACAATATACACTGCAGTATTTACCATGTTCTTTGTTGCCAAAGGGAATGTCCACCCTGTCAGTGGGTGGAAAATGGGAAATAGAGGAAGAGAGACTGAGACTGAGAAGAAGCTCGGGGTCCACATTTATCAAGCATCTTCGAATAGGAGTTATGACCGGAGCCCAGTTTACTTCTTGAATTTATGCCGCTATGTGACCCGACTAGTAATCGCCAATCAGCGCTCCTATTCCTAATAGCTCATTGAATATGGACCCGGGAATGTACCAGGAGCATGAGCGGGAGAGAGAGACTGGGAGAATGAGGAAAACAAAAAGGTGAGAAAAGAAGAAGAGTGAATAAATTAAAGCTTGTGGTTCAGCATGTCACACCGCAACACCATCGCAGTAACAGCGAGGTTTTCATGATGATGATGATGATGATGATGATGATGACGACAACGGTTACGAAGGCAGCGCATCTAGACTTTGAAGTCCAGCAGGTTGCAGTCGATCTTGTAGTAAACATAGGGGTAGTACTCCTGCTGGCTCAAGTTCAGTCCTGGGATGTCCATGGAGGCCTGGGAGTGAAAAGGAATTATACAAATAAAACAACAACTAACACAGACACTATACAGGAGAGAAACACAGCAAAGCAATAGAGCAGAATGGAGGAAAAAAAACATTTAGACACTACAAAGTATAGTGAAGAATCCCAAAATGTGAACTAGTAAGTGGGACTGAGAAATGAGAGTGTGAGGAGACTCACGTCAATGATAGCAGCACTGCTGTCCAGGTGTTTGTACAGGTCGTACAGCACCTCTCTCAGCTTCTTCATGTTCTTCTTGTTGGGCTGCAACAGCATGGCCTGGAAGTTGACTGGCAGGCCATATCTGCGAAATACAGGAAGACCGTCAATGCCAATCCATAGCACAAGTTAGAACATGAAACAATGGATGTGGTGGATGTACAAGTAGATGGAATCATAACTTTGCTATCTGATAGTTGTTGGTTATATATTTGACTTGAATTACTTGTAACTGTTAGCTGCTTGTAACCATATTTCTCCTTTTCTCCTTCCACCATCTTTCATATTCTTCTTAGTTCTTTCTCTTCTTACAGTATATCAGCCCAGTTTATAATGTTACTGGTTTAGGTTGTTACTCATGTAAGCTCCCGTGTCTTTACATTTCTCACCTCAACACCGACTCCACAAACACACGCAGGGCTTTTATGTGGATCCATGCGATGAAGGCCTCGCTGAAATTCACTTTCAGCCATCGTACCAAGGGCCCCTAGGTGGACAGTAACAGCATTTAAATAGGCAGTTTTCAATAAAGATAACATACCACTCAACTTGCAAAAATAGCATATAGTGAAGCTATATGGTTCTAAAAATGCAGTTCCATTTTTAAAATATATTAATTCATTAAGCAAAGTGTTAGATTTGTTGAAGATTTGTTGTTCTTTCAACTATTATTCAAGACAGTTACAAGCTACAGGCCTGTCTTACTGTGTCAAATCAAATCTAAAACTACGAAGAAATACACACACAATCTGGTCCAGTCTGCGGCCAAATAGCTATGCAGCTGGGGGTCCTTGGCATAAAAAAGTCTGAAAACCCCTTCTGTACACAGCCTGCTGCATGAAATTGTTTCTTTCCTATTTGGCCGGTTATGTTGTTGGTGGAGAAAAAGGCAGCCGTACAAACTGTTTCTTCTTGTCAGTGGACAAACGCGTCATCTCCTCTTTGTCTGCCTTCATCTCTTCCTCATTGTACTGGAAATCGCGCACAGTAAACCTAGGTCAGGATGAATGGGAGAGAGCTGGCAATCAGCTGTGATTTAACACAAAGAGATGCATGCCTCCTCCAAACTCACACACACACAAAACACTTGTGGGAAACCCTGAAAATACATACAAAATACCAATCAACAGACAGACAACCACAGCACATACACACACATCCTGCATCGTGCTAATTGGAGTGACTGTCAAGTGCCAACAAAACCATGTTTATAATAGACTGGCTGTCTATTTTTAGGCCAAAACAAAGGAGTGGTTGAGTTTGTAAAGAGGTACTTGAATCCTGTGTTGTCATGACTGCTATTTATCTGTGGCCGACTAGATTCAGCGTTGTGGTCAGGAACAATCTCTAATTCAAAACTATTAAATAGAATAGCTTGAATTGTTGCAGGCAAGTGAGAGATGCAATTGAAATGGAATAGTTTACTTGTTTTCCCTGGCCTTGTGTTTGAAGTCGTCAATGGCCTTCCTGAAGAGAGTGACACTGAACAGGCCGCTGTCGTGGTCTTCAAACAGCAGGCTGGGGAGCAGACACAGGATGATGTTAGCAGGAGAACTGCAGCCCAGAGTAACGCCCATGGTATACTGGCTGCGGAAACTAATTTCGTCAGGTTCTTACAGAGAAAAGGACACATTTGCAGAAAAAACGAAGAGCATTGGCTTCGCTTTTCCGACAGCATTTGAAGGCAACATCTGCTTGCTGCTGTGGTGAGGGTTGGTGCGGTGCAGAACAAGCGCGGAAGATCCAGCAGATAATGAAGTAAATATTGGACTTTTGGACCCACAGTGCAATTGTTTGGCTTCAGAACACTTGGATTATGCTGTTTGAAGTAACTTTATGGTCGTTTTCTTTATGGCCCCAGTTTTGGAACTCTAAAGAAATGGTCTCCATTCACTCCAATTGTTTTGGAGAAGGCTGCTATGGAGCAGCGCTAGCTACCTCGCTGTGTGTTATATTGACGTACAAACTTCGCCAGTGTTTCAACTGACATGTGAGTGTGTAGATAATGACAGTTTTGGGTGAACTATTCCTTGAATGTTGTGGAGTGTAGATAAATGAACAGCACAAAGCCACAGCGGGTATACACAAATTTGTATGTGGAGCTGTGTTCGACTGCGTTGCCATTTCATGCAAGTTCAACTTTGTCGCAAGTATACTGACACCTTTAGAACAACATCACAAAGAACATTAAACTGCAAAGAGTTAGGCTCAAAATGTTGTCTGAGTTATATTTCTTGTGTTGCAGCATTTCAAAACACAAGCCCACCTAATTAACTAGTGCGATACTATAATAAATCAACACCTTAGTAAGCATCAGAGCTACAATTTAAATTTAAGTCTGCATGATCAAAGTCCTCAATCTACCCAGGAGAAGTTATCTGCTACCTTTACATTTATTATCAAAGCAGAGCTTGGAATAAGAAGAATGATTGAGACCACAGGGAAACATCTCAGCCAAAGAAAAGTCCTCTCTGTCCATATTGCTCCATCTTTCCGCACATCGGATGTGCCGTTTTTCCAGGTCACATCGGCAGATAGTGCTCCATATCCGGTCTGGCAATACAGGTTGCTAGGTTACCGCACCACACTGTGCCTTGTCCATCCAAGAGCCTGAACATAATGTCTGCATATCATCTCGCCGCATTGGCAAAAGGTCAATTGCTCTCTACAGGTCAACCATATAATGTTTTCTATTCTAATCAGAGTCATTTGCTTTTTACAGGTCAACCATATGATGTTTCCTATTCTATTCAGAGTCAGGCAAAACGATATATACCAAGTGCACAGGACACAAGCCTGACAATGGGAGCAGCCAAGGCCATTGCAAGTTGTCGTGTCTAAGAGATTTTCTAGAAAATAAGACTCAGACATTGTTGTGATTCAAAGAGATATGAGCTTCCATCTATGGTAAAAAAAAGACAACACTTCAAACTGGGCTGCATTCACAACAATGCATTGAACGGGTAAGGTAGAAATGTTTATTATCTATCTGTATGTTGCACACTGTTTCACTGAACACTGCTAATGAATCACTGAGCAAAATATTCTTCCCCATTGGTTGATCACAAAATAAACAACCGGATGTTGTGTGACAGTGCTGAATCTACTAGTTAGTTAGTACTTACTTAGTGGAGCGTGGCACAACCATTTCTGCCAGGGTTTCATATGTCTTCTGCCAGTCAGCATAGTTTATCCTGGTGAGCGTGCATGAGAAAGATGAGAACAGTGTATTTCCATATTAACATGTTGTCTGAACTAGGATTCTACTGATACTGATATTTTCAGACTGAAGTCACCGATAACCACTACTTCAATGTCTTTAAATTTGACCTTTTTCATACCAAAAAAATACTCAGTGTTTCTCCCAGAACTGTATTCTTATCAGGGTGGAAAAGCCTCTGAAGCAGCATTTAGACCATCATGTGACACTAAAACTCTCCATTGAAACAAATAAAGTTTTTTTAGGGTTAGCAGCTCCTTAACGCACGGTGACCCACACCCAATGATAGGGGAAACTTTGGGATACATTGGGCCTTTAAATAAAGAATTAATTTGAACAATAAATGGACAAAGAAATTACTAAATAAAACTCCATGTCAGGGTTTTACAGACTGTTTTTATGACGCTGTGGTCAGGGAGGAAAGTTATTCAAATTGGGATATGTGGAAAATAAAGCCTACTTTAGGAATTCCACCTCACTTTATATTAAGGTCTTGCAGATGGTGATGTACTTACTTTGGGACGACCACCAGCATGGTTATCAGGTATTCTGAGTCCAGCACGAAATCCTCTTTCTTCACTATGTCAGCCAGACTCCTGGTCAGCAGGCTCCCCCTACAGGACAACACATACAGTTCAGATCCTCATATAACTTTATCCAGAAACTTCAGAATTCCAAACTGAGCGGTTAAATGGACAGGTAATACATGAAACATTCAAAGAGGCAAAGTCTTAATTGTGCATGTTGGAATTTGTTTATGGATATGTGCGATGAAAAGCGTTTCAGTCTCAAGTGGCACCATTTAGAGCTCACATGAATACGTGTTTCATGTTTTGAATAATGTGAAATGAGTAAGTCTGAAGAATCTGCACACTGCTTAATGTTAGAAAAGAGTCCTTCCCACAAAGGCATAAAAAATATATTTTCTTTTGTTTTTTGTTACAGATGCGCTAAATATACGGTGCATAGTGCACTCTTTATTTACATTCATTTTCAATACATTCTCAACAAATTTAAAGTTAATTTTACAGGTTGACAAGATCAGTGTTTTTCACACAAGATCTAGCTTATATTTTTATTTCAGTTTACAACAACGTTTTTTAAAACCTAGTTTCCATCTTAGTTTAAATTAACTATAATAATAACAGCCTTTTCCAACTTTTTGATATTTTGAGTAATGTCCATGCTTGAGGGGTTCAGGTTAAAAATATTCTGCTGTACAATAACACAACTTGCTAAAGGATAAGGAAATGATCAAAGACAAAAGAAAAGACTGTTCAGACTACAAAGGGCTTCAGATAACACTTCTGAGTCATCAAAGCATGTTGGCTATATACAGTAAGTCAGTGGACAGTGTGCTGTTGGTTAATACAGTGACTGTAAAACAATATGAAGTATTTGGAACAATCTATGTTTAAGAACAGATAACTAATGGCATTACTCACGCGTTCTTCCTCTCCAGGTTCTGCAGGTTCCCCTTCAGGTTGTTGTAGGCTGAAGCTCTGGCCTTCAAGTCATTGTCGATCTGACTCACTTGCTGCAAACCAAGAGGGACAGGGTGAGTGCTACAGGATGCAGACTATGGGGCATTTCCTGCTCAAACATATGCAAATGCACTTCTGTACCATCCACAAACATCACTGGAAGTGTGGGTGAATGGAGACGCAGAGATGGGTGATACATCAAGGTCAAATCTAGAACACAGTGCCACGTCCATATCACCTACATTACATTAAAGAGTACCTTGGAGACGATCTCTGAGATGTTTTTCAGTGACTGCTTGATGGGATACTTAGCCATGTCCCACTGGAATCTGGTGACATAGGTGACCAGGTCAACTGGGAAGAGTAGAAACCAGACAAAGGTCATCAACATTGATTAACTGATCACCTCCAGTTACGCAGGCCTTGAATCCCATAACGCTTGTGCAACTGAATATACAGCAGCCTTTCACTTCTGGCTGGAAAGGGAGGTCTAACCAAAGAAATCAAATCTATGCTATTTTAGCCTGCTACCACTTCCTTCAATTCACCAAACCTGGTTTTGATATACGTATACTCCTGTGAACCAACCAAGCCAGTGAGTGCCTGAGCATAAGTTGTTGACGATGATTACCTCCGTTGGCCAGCAGGTTCTCCTGGACTTTGTCTCGGCTGTCCTCCAGGACATCGGCCATGTACTGGGCAACCTTCTTCACCACACTGGCCGGCCCAACACAGGATGAGGAGCGGGGTTGAAGACCAACAGAGGGGACAGAAAGACAAGAAAGACACACAGTAGGTTGAGGTACTGGAATGTGACAGACATTCGTCATACAACTGAGCTTCAGAGTCTCTTTTCTGACTTTGACTAGATTCCTCCTAAGACCTAACAAAAACAGACCCGCCTCCTCACAATACAGCCTTTTCACAAAAACTATCAATCTAAACAAACTATTTAAAGTATAAAATAATAGGTACAAATACATCCTTGAACTTGGTTATAGCAACAAAGTTTACCTTTCCACAAAAGTGTCGAGTTTAGCCAGCTCATCTGACAGACCCACTAAGACATCGAGCGTTCCAACCTGTTGGGGACAGAAAACAAAACATTAAAAAAAAAAAAAAAAACTGGTCAGCGCTATTAAACTATTTGAGCTCCCTAATCCTCCCTGTGGTGTCCACTAATGCATCCCCCACAGTGGTTTTAGCTACAGATGATGCATCTGTGGCACATGCAGGAGGGATTGCAGTAGTGTAAACCTGCACCACAGGGGAGCAGAGAGAAAGCCGAGTGTGAGAATTTGACAACAACACTAACAGATGGTGCCGGCTCTTCACCTTGAGGTCGGGGATGTTGAACTTGTTGTTGGTGGAGAGGTTGTTGGTGCGCGTGGTGGCCACCATCATCTTGTCCCAGGTCTGCTGGCACGTCTTCTCCCCCGGGGCGGAGATCAACCAGAATTCTGTCATGGCTGCGGGCAGGAAGGTCGTCCACCGGGCCTCTGATACAGGGGAGTCACTGGGGTAAGGGAAGGCGAGAAGGACATTATTAAGAAAGCTCCATTGGTACCTATATTTTTACATAGTGACAGCAAGCATCCGCCCTACTTAAGTGTTTTTGAGCAAGACCCTGACCTCGCTGTAAAGGCGGGCAGGCAAAAAGATAAGTTTACCTTCAGGAATCAATAAAGTACATTATTATTATTATTAGTATTATTATTATTATTATCTAGACAAATCAAATGGTGGGTAACTGAAAAAGCAAGTTCTTAAGCAAAAGAAGAGTATGAATCATGACCAGTTACAAATCCATATGACTGTGTTTACAGCAGAGTGAATTTCGGGGGTAAAAGCCCCTTGAAAAATATAACATAGTCCAATTTTGCATTTTGATATACGCTCCCATCAGTGAACCCCTAATTTAGCATCTCAAACATGTAGGCTACACTTTGTGACACTGTCAGTGATAAAAGATAAAGAGAGAAGTATAATTGTGAATCAGTGTCACATTATGAAGCCCCTTCTTCCTCTTTTTGGGCTCCATTCTGATTCTGACCCACGGCAGGACTTCCTCACGTACACCAACGGTCACAAGCTGTTCACTACACAGCACACACTCAGAGTTGGTTGATTGTATCATTGCTGACTGAAGTAGTGAGGAGACAGATAAGCCTCCCTATCTGCTGATTGACTGTCATGTGATCATGTTTCCGTGTTGTAGAAGACATGATGCACACGCTTCTGTATGTTAACCACCAAACCCATGGCTAGCTCGTTAGGTTAATTTGTAGATTCCCATCCAATACAAATCACTGGTACACAGCACAATATGCCAGACTCATATGTAGCATTAGCCTGCTGACATAAGCTTGCTAGCATGGCAGTCCAACGCTGTCACGACATCGAAACCCGAGTATTTTCACACTTACCGACGCGTTCACTGGCTTCGGTGTTGGACCACACGGTGTAATGCAGTAAAATAGTCACAACTGCCGATGCATCGCTCAGATAATAGCAGGTTTTCGATTCAGAGGTCCTTCAACAGCATCACACTCAAAGTCAGCTGATCAGGGGAGAAGTTGTGCGTATGCGCAAAACCTGCTGCGCACTGTGCTGCGTTTAAGTGCTCCTCGCAAGCTCCTGTTTCAGAAATCTAAAGTCAGAAATACGACGACTTGACTAATAATACGTCCATGCTTGCCAGGAATTTAAGTGCTTTTGGTTGGAAATATTAACAACATGGACCGTGTAGTTTTTGATGGTTGCTTCATTTTAGAAATCAAGCTGCAAATAGCTACTTTGTGCTGCAGCGGTAGAATGAAGAGGAGAAAATGCGTTTTTATTCATTTGTTAGCAAAATGTTGTATCCATCATTTTTATCATCAGTTGTTGTCTTACATGCTCTCCGTCTACTAAACGTCACGCATCCCTGAAACTTCTGACTATTTCCCAGTAGCATTTAAGACTTTGTTGTGTCGTTCATTTGCGCTCTACTAGTAATTCCAATAATTCCGACTGCACCTGGAGGCAACATGAGTGTTTGTTTTGAGACCTGTCAGCAAGCCAGTGCCTCTCAATACCGACCTCTTGTGGCAAGGTGCACCTACTACATCACTCAATAATAAGCTTGCCATCCGTCAGAAGTGTCATTAGATGGAAGTGAATCAACGTCAATAAAACAGCCTTTGCATTTTAGTGCTCACTAATTCAACTGTGTGCAATCCCTCAATTCATTCATGTGCATTCATGTGCATTAATCTGATATTAAATGCAAGACTGAATTTCAGACTACGCACACTTCCTTTCTGCCTAGGCCACAGACAATAAAGGTCTCTCAGATTTACTAAACTATGATAAAAATCAAACAAATAGACCAAAGAAGATTAATACTACTCCTTATATGACCCATTTCCCTCTGTTCGACCTACCATTCCAGTAGACTAGATAAATAAACATGGTTGCCAGCTGTTACATGATTACATTTTTTACCTGTACCTCTATCCCTACCTGCACAGTGTCCAAATGTCAACATTCCTCATATCTAAGTGTGTAATAACCATAGACTCGGTATAAATCATTCACCGAACACTGTGCCTTCTATTTAACCTTTTAGCCTTTTTAATCCAGTTACAAAAGACCATAAAATATGTCATTATTTTTCAGAAATGGCACATTTCCAGTCCACTTTGATAAACTATTCCTGGTGTGTCTGGCACCTCAGGGCCATTGGAATAACTGAACAGCCCTAAACTGCACATTTCAGCCAGTCACTTGGTTTCTAAACATAGTAAAGAAGGCCAGCCAGCCTCCAGCCTTCAAACTCTCAGGGTCGTGTGCTCAAAGGAAGTGTTAGCATAGGGCTTTCCCCGCTGTCTACAAGCCAGCGTTTTCTAGGCCACATTGTTTGTGAACATGGTGTGACTGTCATAAAACAAAGATAAGGGCCAGAATGGCTAGACAATTAAATACAGATAAACTGCCACATTACTCCAATGCCACAGAAAGACAAGTCATACGACCGAGTGGCTGCAGGAGGGTTTCTAAGCTGGAACAACACGTTCTCCTGCCAGTCTTTTTTTTTTTGTATTATTTCTTCTCATCCAATTGAATGGTGTTCGCAAGTGAATGTGACAAAGGCTCATTGACAACAAACAACAAACAACAAAATATCCAGTAAGCTCTTAAATCTTAATAATCCGTTGCATTCCATGAGACACTGGCAGGAACACCGTGAGAGCCAACATGTCTGCTGCCATTTCTGAGACACTGGGGCATTTTGGTTGTGTCTTGAAAGTCTGTGATATCAATTCCACGCCATAATCTTCCACTGTGGCAAACGTGTTTATTCTCTGATTATAAGTCCAGAGTACCAGGCTCCTTTAAAAACCCGTGCAGGGGCATGCTCAGAATCAAGTTCAGCAAGGTTGTGAAAAGAAAGATCCACTCATTCCATGATTCATTCAGATCCTTCTGGTTAGAAGATTTATAGGCTTTTGACCCCGTAACACGCTCCACCCTACCCGTCCCAGCCACAGTCAAACAGAGGCCTGTGTTCTTGCAGTCACAAATGTCTTCAAAGCTTGTGGAGAGCGTGTGAGAAAAATCAGGGATGAAAACACTGGCTGAGAACTCATTCATAGATTTTAAAAAAAAGTCTTAATCCAAAGCACTGCATGGCTCTTTCAGTGAGCACCATGCTGGGAAGAGGATCATACTATCACAGTTAAGATGATTGTTTTTGTTAGCACTTGACTTAATCAAGGCCAGTTCCTTTGGGTTCTCAGACAGACTTGTAATGAAGATTTTTAAAAAAAGGAAAAGCCAGATATCTAAAGCAGATATAATCTAAAGGCTTTATGAACAAAGGTGAGCAATGATCTGCCAAGTCAGTCAAGTTCAGTCACGTTACCTTTTCCTGCATATCATTTGCATGAGGCTTGATGCGATGATTGTGATTTCTGCACACTTATGAGAAAATGTCCAGATATTTATACAGATATTTCCAATCCACAGAAATCTAGCTTTATATGTTGCTTGCCTTGTGTTTCCACCTATTTACATTGCCCATTACACTATACTTATGCAAAACTGGGTCAAATCTGTGAACATTTTACTAAGCCAAACAAGTAAGCCCAAAGTTTATCTCACTGCCCTCAAAGCACCGATGTGCTGTCTAGCTTCAAACAGGGGTACAAAGTTTCCATCACACCCTTACTGTTTACAGCAGAGGAGTGTTTGATGAACTTTGGAAATATAAAAGGGCTATAATGTCTGAAAGGGTCAGGTGTCTAGCGAGGTGTGTATCAGTGGCTAAATGTGACACTTCAGTACTGTTATAGGCTATTTTAACAGATTAAACAGGGAATGGATATAAAGATTTGGATTTGTTGATGGGATTTGTTGTGTTGTCAGATACTGTCTCTATCACTTGTTTCTGTTTGCATGTGTTGACAAGGGGTGGCAGGTGAACATTTGTCATAATTACACCAACAGGTGCATGTTTTTTTTTTTCTGGGAAAAGTCCATCAGCTTTTATTTTTAACACTGTATCCTTACAAATTATGCTTTTGTGACTGTAAATGGAAGTGTATGAGTGCTTTTGCCATGGACCCATCTCTGTAATTCTCAATACATAAACTATAGCAGGTAGAATATCCCAACTGTAAGTAAGTGTAATTTCAAAGGTCCAATAAAAGATCAAGAGCCGCAGCGGCCAGGAATGATTGAGTGATAACGAGTTGCCATCTATGGAAAGTTTTGGGGTTATGTAACCCGAATAAACATAACAGATCTACACTGGCCTGTATGTTATTCGGAAATACATATTTGGTATTTGCTCAAAAACGGGGAGAGGTGATTGGTAGAACTGAACGTGGAGGGCCCGCCCCCAGTCCGTTGATTATCTTTTCCACTTCCCCTCGCTTCCAGTAGTTCTCCACCCACCAGCCGAGAGAGAGAGAGAGAGAGAGAGAGAGAGAGAGACAGATAGTGAACCAACGCTCGCTCCTTGTCCGAACATATGGCAAAAATAGCCCACTTTCTTTCTTATATCGTTGTGCCCACTACTCTTTAAAAATTCCGCCGAAAAAGAGAAGACGATTTTCCAAAACATTCTGGCCGTTATCTCACGTAAGTACAATGAAACACTTCGGTTGCTTTCCTTGGATTCAGCTGGCGGCGTAACATGGCGGGCTGGTCTTTCTGCCTTGCCACACATGACAGGCCGATTCATTGCTTTCAGCGTTTATGGTCACGTTATGTAGCTGTTTTCGAAAGTATGTGTTTATTATGAAACTATCTTAACACTCCAGACGAATGCTTGCTTCATACGTGCTATCAAGAGTAAAATGGAGGTTTGTTGTGGGGTTATTAGTGAAATGAAGTGCTAGCGATAGCTTGTTCTACAGCGACATGTAGTGTTACTAGCTAGGTTAGCTCTCAGTCACCAAGAATGTCAACAGCGCCGCTGGCGTTTCCTCCGGCCGGTGGAACTGTCTTAACGTTTCAAAATGTTCTGACATTTCCCGAATCTGCCATGATACAGCTAGTCATGTCTTGTTTTGGTGACATATTGCAATATTATGTGTCATTTGTCAAGTCTTGACACCAGTGTGCACCACCGTAACGCATGCGCATGTATAATTTAAACAAGCGTTATTCAGATGTGAACTAACCTTAACTGATTTGGTGATTGGTTTAGTTAATTTAGTTAAATCATGGGTGTTTATATGACTCAAACACTATCCAGGTAAGCAGACGGGAGAGAGTTGCCTAACATATCGATCGTGTCGGTGAATTTTTGACCACAGTGAAAACAAATGTCCCGGGTAGTCGAGGTAAATCGCATAATCCTAAAAGAGATCAAAACGACTGACCAGACTAGCCAAGGATACTGCACTGCTTGTACTTTCCCTAGTTATAACGACTTAGCGCCTGTCTGGACAGTTGTATGTTTGATGTCAACACAGTCTGTGCCAAACCTGAATTTGGCAGAGCTTATTTTTCTCTGCATTAAAATCTAATGATAATGTGTTTACTCCCCAGGGCTCCCCCGTCTCTGCACAGGTGTATAAGCGCTACCCAGAAGGCCTAGGGGCGGCTCTTTACCGGGAGCACTTTGACTTCAACGCTGAGCCGCCTTGGGATCCTAGCTGATAGTGGGACAGGTCCATCTCCTGACTTGTCCATGTGAGTAGCTGGGTGCCTAGTCTACACACGAGGACACGCCCTCATATATCATATAGATATATATATATATACACACACACACACACACACCGCACCACACACACACGTGGCCTGTCTTGCCACATGCTCTGAGAAGAATTTGGCAGGCAGGTTGTAATGTGAGTGATCTCAGATGTTTGCAGTGTATATGAAGTGGCTTGTCTGGTTCATAGCAAGTCAGTGAATGATATGAAACTAAAGGTAGATAGGCACTGCCTCTTGTGTTGGAACATCAGGTGTCTGGTGTCAATACTTGTATTGATTAAATTGGGAAAGGAATTTGGTTCTTGGGTTTTGTGTCAGTGGAAGTTAATGTTTCTTTGAGAGTCTTCATATGTAAGAGAAAATTCACAGTTGCCCTGAATGTAATGAGGACATGCATGCACATTCCAGCCTGAGTTTTGGGCAGTAAACACAGATAAAAGTAGGTGTGGGTGTGCATATGCATCCATTTATAGGTGCTGACTTTGAAAGCAAGAAATGTATCTGGGTGAAAGTTCATCGGTGCCATGCCTGTATATTCCATGTGTCTGATTTGCTTAATCAAATAAACTTCTTTTCGTGATGTGTTTTCTTGTCTCCCTCTGTCTCTTTGCAGTTTGTTGCATACCGGCAGGACCCCATTGGCTCAGTCGTGACCCCCCTTGACTTGCTTAACTGTTCTTTATGATTGTCGGCTCAGCGGATTACGGTTGAGATGAAAGGCCTCGCTGACAAACCCAGCTACATCATTGAACTCCTGGAGGGAGGAGTGACCCTTGAAGATGTCATTGATGGACACATCTGCGAGCAGGCTCTGGTCAGTTCAGCTCACAGACCGCAGCAGCAGATTCTGGATCAAAAATATTCATCATAAAACAATGGGCCACTCATAGAAGGAGCCTGACCCTTTTTATCTGATAAAGGTTTTCCCTGTTGATTATTGAGACACACAAATCCTCTTGACCCCTGTTAAGATATCCCTGTCAATCTGAAGGGATTGGATCGGTATAAGCAGTGTAATCCTCACCCAATAGCATTACTCTACTGCTATTCACTCTACATATCTTGGAGTCCTGGGGCAATATTCACTTTTGTCAGCTATAGTATATACTGTTCATTATAAAGGTCACCAATTTCCCAGAGAGAGGAAACAGAGCCGCCAGTGGCTTTACCTGTTGCATGGTGTACTCAGTGCAGCCTCTATCCCCCCTTTGTGTCCCCCAGGTGGAGAAGAGTGCATTTGTGGTGGGTGACTTGGGCGCTCTGATGCGGCAGCATGTGTGCTGGCAGAGCATGGCACCACAGCTGCGGCCCTACTACCCAGTGAAGTGCAACAGCAGCCCGGCGGTCATCGAGGTGCTGGCCTCCTTGGGCCTGGGCTTCGTCTGCACCAACAAGGTAAGCCGTCATCTTTGGCATTGACTTCAGATGGCTTTGTTGGTTTGTTACTGTAAGGAGTGTGTTGTTGAAGGTGTTTTTGGTGTACAGTATGATGATGTGCACTGTTGTCAGGCCTCATTTTGTTGCCAGGTGGGCTTCACTGGACAGTGGCTCATCCTCTTAGGAAAGCACTTGACATTTTGGGACAATTACATGACAAGCACTCAATTGATTACTAGTTATCTAATAAGTGCTGTCCTTTCAACTTATGCGTCACACCTAACCTTCGTACCCCTTTTTGTGATTGTATTGATGAGGCTTTTAGATTTTTCTGGGTTAATGTTGCTAGCATGATAATCTGAGGGTGTGTGTCTGTCCTTTCTTTCCCCCCAGGCTGAAGTGAGCCTGGTGCTGGAGCATGGCGTGTCACCAGAAAACATCATCCTGTCGGGTGTATGCAAGCAGCTGGCCCACGTCAAGCATGCTGCCAAGAACAATGTCCAGCACCTTGTGTGTGACAGCCAGGCCGAGTTGTGCAAGATCTCCCGCCTGCACCCCAGTGCAAAGTAAGTGAACAAAGCAAGCTGTAAAAGCAGGCATTTTTTCTTGGTTTTGATCCATTTGCATTTATGTAGAACTGAAAAGATGAGATAAATGTAATTACTCTTTTAATAGGGAAGTAGATCCATTTTGCCTTTGGCTCAGCATAAACAGTGGAAAATCCATAAAGCTTATTGACTTTACCAGCTCTAATCTGAAAGTCCTGCCTCTTGGTGAAAACTGACCTGTCAGAGAAAGCTGCAGTTAATATGTCAATCATAAACTTGAAATAGAAACCCGCAGTGTCTCAGGATCATTGGCCCTGCTTGGCGCGTGAATGTTATGTTTATGTTATAATCCCTGACTCGTGCTTGTCCCGTCTCTCGCAGGTTGCTGCTGCAGCTGACCACTGAGGCCCACGCGGCTGAGACCAGCATCGCTTTCGGCTGCTCTCTGAAGAGCTGCCGGCACCTGCTGGAGGCGGCCAGGGAGCTGGGGGTCCAGGTGGTGGGGGTGACCTTCCACATCCCCCCCTCCTGCCAGGACCTGCATCAGGCCTACACCCATGCACTGTCAGACGCCCGCTGTGTGTTTGACATGGGGGTGAGCATTGTGGACTTAAACTGTGCTGGTAGAGGGATAAGCTTGTGGGAGAGAAAGGGTTCCTACATATGTCTGGAAAGTGGAAAAGTATGGAAAATGAATTTGATCATTTCCAGATCTTAAACATTTTGCAATTGGACAAAATGTCTATTAAAATTATGGAAAATGCTGTTACGGTCAGTGCTGATACATGTGACTGCACATCTTATTGAGTTGTAGACTCACTGTCGTTTCACATATTGTGATATTTGGTTTTGTAAAGAATAATCATCTTTAGGGAGTTATTTGACAGTCATATTGCCCTGCAAATATCAACATACATCATGCTGAGCATCAGCCAAAATCTTCAAATATAGTCAAGAATTGAAGGTCTGGAAAATGTCTTTAACTTTGAAATCTGTAGGAACCCTGTAGAGGACAATTCATTTATGAGATTTTTTTTTTCCCTTTGTAAACTTTGTGTCTATTCCATTTAGAGTAATAACTAAATGTGACTGTTGGCTGTTTCTGTTCAGGCGGAGTTGGGCTTCAGAATGAACATCCTGGACATTGGTGGCGGCTTCACTGGCTCAGAGTTTCAGCTCAGACAGGTAACCAAGCAGCTTTGATAACGTGTTATTAACGCGTTATTCAAATACCTGCCTTCTAAAATTATAAAACTAAACAGCCTGGTATCAAGTACTAGCCGGGTAAATGAGAATTATATTTCACCATTTCAAAGAAGTTGCTCTCAAAAAGTAAAACATAGCTAAAAGAACATTAATAAAAGTACTGTATGCCTACAGGCGAAGTTGTTGTACCCATGCTTCCTGTATATTGCAGGCAGCTCCCTGTATCTGAGTGCTAACTCACTGTATCTGCTGTGTGTGTGTGTGTTTGCAGGTTGAGTGTGCAGTCAGGCCGTTGCTGGATGCCTACTTCCCCCCACTGTCTGGTGTGCGAGTGCTGGCCCAGCCTGGCAGCTTCTACGTGGCCTCTGCTTTCAGCCTGGCTGTCAACGTGATCGGCAAGAAGGTGGTGAGCCGCCACTGGGACAGCCTCGCCCAAGGTGAGATACTAGGCTCTTTCAGATGGCTTCACTTGGTCTTACCTTTATAGATGATATCTCATGTTGTAAATTTCTGACGTGGACACCCTGTGTGTTTGTACAGGTGAGCTGAGCAGCAGCGAGGAGCCCGAGTTCCTGTACTACATGAACGAGGGCGTGTACGGCTCATTCAGCCGCAAGCTACTGGGAAGCAACATCCCCGCCCCATCAGTGCACAAGGTCAGTAGGCCTCCACTCAAGAGAGCTCGTCCTATTCAGTGCTGAATCAAACATCTGATAGGAAGTCTAGCTGAATGGAAAAGGAGGACATGCATTATGAGCGTTGATAGGAAGCAGGATTAGGATTGCTTTGGATGGTGAACTATGTTGACCTGTACAAAGAACGTATACGTATACTATATACACGTTCTGGGTTTTTAACACAAAGACAAGGTACTTAAACATATGGGGGTGGGTGATGAAAGTCATTGTAGGGCAGAAATGAAAGGTCAGCTCTCTAGTATTACGTTAATGTTTCGTAAGCACATTTCACACAAAAATGTTGTCTGGAGATGTGACGTAATTGGCCAGGAAGGCTAACTAGCCGATTGTTGTCCTTATTTTGACTGCTTTCTTTCCTCCGTCCAGCATGTGCTGCGCGCTGAGGAGGCGGTGTATCCCAGCAGCCTGTGGGGCCCGTCGCTGGACCAGCTGGACCAGGTGGTGGAGCGCTGCCTGCTGCCTGAGCTCAGCGTGGGAGACTGGCTGCGCTTCTCCAACATGGGAGCGTGTGGCCTGGAGGAGCTCAGCTGTCTCTCCTGTAGCCCCGAGCCGCCCGTCTACTACACTGTCTCCACCTCTGACTGGTGAGTGTGTGAAGGTCCACCTTTGGTCTCATTCTCCTTCTTCCTGTGTTGTCATTTACTGAGTGTGATTTTTCTGATTGAGGAGAAAAGACACACTAAGCTAAAGCCTAAACTGAGGTGCCACTGTACTGTTAATGTCATCGTCATTTCGGAGCTGTTGGGTTCTATCTGGATGCTTGTCTTATTCCCCCGCCTATGGCGAAAATGTATGGGATCTTTGGTCCCCGCCAATTGTTCTGTTTTTTTAAACGGGTAAAATAATGTCAGTAGAAATGACATATGACAAGGGTATTACATATTTTAAACTGAATTTTTAAAAATATTTTGCTAACAACCATGGTGCGGCTGCTGCATTACCCTTGCTTCACAAAGCCACAAAATGCTGGAATGCTAAGCATGGCTTGGAATTTTTTTTTATTTTTTTTTTGGTCACTGCAGCTTCAGAATCCACCTCAACAAATAAAGAAATGCATAATAGAGCACCCCTCGAAAGCAAATATAGTCAATATTAGTGTTGGACGTAGTTAAAGGCAATCATTTTACACACCATTTTTCATTCTCACGCTAGACTGAAAGGGGGCGGGATCTGAAATCCCCTATTTGGGCCGAAAAATTATGTCACACGTGAGAGGACAATTGAGTTTGAGAGGTTGAAACATCAGTCAAGGGTTTTCCCGGGTTTTCAACATGTCAGGGCTTTCTGGACTCCCTTTTTAGCAGGGCTTCTGTTTTCTTGTATCATTTCCTGCTTTTTATATTAATTGTATGCTGATCAGGATATCAATATAGATGTAACAGAAATGTGAGGAATATAGAGAGCTGATCCCATTGCTTTCCGTGTTGCCCACAGGTACGAAATGCAGGAGGCCGGCGTGGCTCTGGACAGCACCATGAAGAACTTCTCCATGGTCCAGTACAGCATGTAACCCTGTCCTGTGTCCCTGTCCCTCTAGGCCAAATTATATTGCACAGATCCCCTGACCTCCACTCTCGCCCTGTGAGAGGAGGGGTGAGGGTGGCGATGGGGGCACGGGGCTAAATGTGGTCAACATTCCAGCCGCCTCGGAAAATGCAGTGTCCTATATTTTTTCTAGGAAATGGAGACTTTTTTTTTTCTCTCTGGAAAGAGAAAACAATTGGCTGTTCCGTACCTCAATTGTCCAAAAGTTTCTGTGGAAGATGATATTCTCATTTTTGCCCCCTCCCCTGCTATGCTCCTCCCTCTGACGGACTCCAACAATCTGTCAGCTAGAAGAACTCCAGGCCGACGACGACAACATTATGCAACAAAATGGACGACTCTGCGGAGATGGAACCCCCCGCCATCTTTGGGGTGTTTTGTTTCCTAAATCAAATCCAGTTTACATAAATGTACACTTGATTTTAATCTTGCTCTGTATTGATTACCTGTTGACAGTCCTGTAAAAATCCTGTGTCTATTCAACACCAATACATTTTTGTCTATAGATGATTTTTTGAGAGGTATTTTAAAGAATCAATGCCTTCTGTGGATTCTGTACTTTGGAAACCTCACCTCGCATAGTTTAAATGGAAGTGTGACACGATGACGTAACCTATTTCTTTATTGCAGTTCACCTTTTTGCATTTTTTTTTTTTGTTTTGTTTTTTTTGTTTTTATTTATTGGATTCAAAGATCACTGGGGCATGTTGAAAGCTCCGTCTTTTAAGTGTGTTTTGCCCAAGTATATGCTGTGGCCCATCTAACAGTATTTCCTGATAAGATATTGATGTATTTTTTAACGCTACATGAATTAAGTGTGCTGTGATTGCCATTTGTGACCTCAATGTTTTCCCTTTACTCGAAAGGCATGAAGGAATTGGTGAGGGATATTTTCTCTACGCTGAGCCATAGCTTGAATACAGTGAAGCTGCACCCTAAGGCACTCCTCCTCCTGAAATAAACTTAGATATTAATCTGGTTTAAAATGCACAAAATCTGTTGTAGGTTAAACAACTACTGTGACGTTTAAGACAATGCAGTCCCTAGTTTTTCAAATCATCAGATGTGCCACGGGTGCCTTGGCAAGGGATTGGTCCATATCCGCTCAGCATCACTCTGAATACAGGCTCTCTACCACCAGCAAACAAGGATCTATTTCAGGAGAGTGCTCACACATGAAATGCTTTATAAGTGGCAGGTATACATGTCTATATCTGCCAAGTGGAAGACATGCTAGTTGTACACAGACAGTTCTGAGGCAATGCAGAGGGTTTGGCAGATAAGCGCCAGGCTTGTCTGCTTATGTAGACGGAAACTCTTCCTCATGCCTCTCTGAAGTTATGAGGGACGTAATGCGGAGTCTCTTGTACAGCTAAATGTCTAATTATATTAAAGGTGACCTGACTAAACTCCAGTTTTTAAAAAGAAAATCCTGCCCCAGTGTGTTACACACGACTAATGTATTGTTAATTACTTGCTGTCTAAGGCACTAATGGACCATAGCCTGTTTTTGACTGTAAATTGTGCTTGTTAAAGTAATGAAAGTGATTAATTTAATACATCTCTGACTGAAATCATTTGCTTTGTGTATGTGTGATCTTTTGGGAGTGGGGTGTTTGGGCACAACGCTCACCTTGAAGTAGACAACACATTTTTGGGAAATATTTCTTTCCAGCATTGGCCAACATAATTTATAACCATATGTTTCTTATGTACTTTGGCTCTAGTTTGATGTAGTTAAATGTCCTAGAAATATGAATCTAATCAAGCTGTAGGACGACCAAGAGGGATAACCACAGGCTCAGCTTTAATCTTACTAGCAAGGGCTCAGGGAATGAAACACTCTTTTACTCTGATGCTGTAATCAGGAAAACAGTAGATAGGAGATCTCCATTTCACATAATGAAAAGATTCCTGGCCTTTATAATCTAACTGCTCCAATATCATCAAGTCATCAGATCATTGATGTTATCCATCAGCTCATTTCCAGATCTCCCCCTCCACCTAGACATCATAGTAAAGCCTGATGGAAAAGCTCTCCTTCAATAGGCAAACACAATATTGTTTGCCTAATGTTGGTTAATGCCTGGTTAATAATTTTCTCTCAATACCTGGGAAGAATTCTGGACCACAGCTGTTTCAACTTTGATGGATGTACAGCTTGTGTAGGCTTTTATAATGGATCTCAACCAGCCTTTGGTTGTGGCCCGATTCATCTTAACTGTAGGCTACATCGGTGTGGTATTTTATTGTGTTTTGGCTTTGAAAGGAAGGGAAAGAAACTGGGATATTTATCCTCCAGGACAGTTGATTTCACTGATTAGCACCTTCAACAAGAGAGGAGCAATTAATCAGTGAAATCAGATGTGGTGTTTGGTTGGAATGAAAACCTAAGTACTCTTGGGCCTGGATGGCACATACATGAGAACCACTGCTCTTAGCCAATGAAATTACTGCTTGACTAAACAGAAATTAAAACAGACTGACCTTTAATCTAACAGAGCTTTCCTTACAGGCTCAGTGATTGAGTCCTTAGGAAGCCAAGCAGCTAAAAAATGTCACCCTCTTGCTGCTGTGCATTACATTGTATATTGGTCCAGAAGGCTTACTCCAAACTCACCAGCCATCTTTAAATTGAGTTAAAGAAAGTTAGCTGTGCAAATTAAGAGCTAATGGATGGCAGCATAGCCTGCTGGCTAGAGAGACTGTGTTATTACCATAAGGTTGCAGGTAAAATCCCAGAAAGAACCATGTGTCTTGTCAAAGTGTCCTTGAGCAAAACACTGAACCTCCACCTGCTCACTCATTGTATGTTGCTCTCAATAAGAGCGTCAGCTAATTGTCTGTAAAATGTAATTGGCAATGTGAAATATTGTTGGTGGTAGCTTGGCTCCGTTGCTCACTCAAGGCCTCAACATCATTCCATCATTCATCATTCATAAAACATGAATGCACATCTGATTGGAATGTTATGAAGTCAATATTGGGACTCCACTGGAGAAACTGGGTGTGAAATCTTTACAACCATTCAAACATTTGTGGTCCAGAATTCTTTGCAGATATTGTGTGTGAGAGAGATTAATGATTAAAGGAAACATTTATCTTAGGTTATTTCTGTTAAAGGTGCTACATTAGATGTCTTATGTACCTTTTATCTATATTTGAACTGATGAGCAAATGTTATTTTGATTCGAAATCATTACTTCACTCCATACCCGCTTATTCCTATTCAGGGTGGGGGGCTGGAACCAGTCCCAGCATGCATTGGGCGGAAGGAGCCCAGCAAACATTTCCTCAACCTGCGTCGAGGCCAACAAGTCCAATAGACGTCGAGTCACAACGTGACTTTATTTCGACCATTTGCCGACATGAAAACATAATCTTAGGGGAATGGTGATTTCGAGGAAAACTTATTTTAGAGTGGTGTAACCGAATAAACACTCCCAGCAAACATTTCCTCATCCTGCGTCGAGGCCAACAAGTGTCATGGATGTCGTGGATTGATGTTGTCTATGACGTCGAGTCACAACGTGACTTTATTTTGAACATTTGCCGACATGAAAACATAATCTTAGGGGAATGGTGATTTCGAGGAAAACTTGTTTAACAGTGGTGTAACCGAATAAACACTGTATTAAATTACAAGGATATAATTTTGTAACATGAGTGCGAATGGTAGTGTTTACGCATGAATCGCAATGGTTATTATTCTAAACGCAGTATGCTATCATGTATATGGCCAATATAGGGGCTAAAATAGGTTTATCTTTTATTCCAGCATTTCCTCTGGTTGCCTTTGTAGGAACTATTTTTCCTTGCGCATCAACACTTAGTAATCCCTTCGGCCTCCGACGCATGCGCCAACGGTGAGATCAGTGACCTCCAGGACCAACGAAACACCCTGGACAGGTCGTCAGTCCATCACAGCGCTAACATGATTCGAAATAAGACAAAAAAATAATAGATTAGTGGAGGGTTCACATACTTCCCTTTGTCATTGCATGTCATCCAGGTCAAAAGCACGCTTAGAGATGCGATGGTCATAGGGAATTTGATGATAATGGTGATGATAATAATGATGACAATTCATTTCTTTGCATCATACAGCTGTCACACCACCAAAGTAGTATACAAAAAAGTTAGGCGACATGTTTTCAAGCTTACAACAGAGTTGCTGGGTTTGTATTTACATACTCAAGGACTCAGCTGTCTTACTTCACAGCATGCTCAGTAGGACTAGGCTGGCAAGCATGAATGAACTATGAATCTGGTTGATTTTATGTTTTTGGGGAAGGCATTTTTAAAGTAGTTAAAAGTAGAGAGAGACAGGAAAGATTTGGGGGGGGGGGGGGGGGGGGGGGGGGGGCAGTTCGACATGACAAAGGTCCTGGGTCAGATTCAAATCCACGACATTGTGGTTACATGATATGTGCCTTAGCCCACTGATCCACGAGGGCCCAAAATTGGGTGATTGAGTGGCGGCACTCTATATGATTGGCCTAATGGCATAACTTCATATTGATTCAATAGAGAGGGCATTATACTGTGAATAATCACTTTCTTTTTCTTTCTCTCTTTGGGCTCAGAGACAATGTCATAACTCAGTTGTACTTCAGCGACCACTGTGTACCACTGTGAGATAGTCCGGCTGCAGATGGGCCTGCCGGCGTCAGTTGCAGTATAAAAGCCATTTGACACTTTGTGTGTTTCTTGCATTGCTCCATTGTTAACCCAGGAAATTAAACCCTGGTTTGCATTGTCTTACTCAAGGGAACAATGACATAGCTGTGACCTCATTCGTCAACCTGTAAATTAGTTTAAGTTAAAATACTCAGACGTGGAATTATTCGATTCTCTACTGAAAACAAAGGATTAGGAGACTGTGATGCACCAGATCCATTACAGTAGATTATGATTTTCCAAGGAATTGTACTACAGCGATCCACCACCAGGAAGCACTAGACTGGGTGATATCAAATGGATACTTTGTTGGGTAGTGGATTTGTCTTGTACCAAATGGACCTAGCTACCTGCTAGGTTAACTGGTAAGTACCAATTTAGACGGGTTGCTCAGTTTTTGTGACTGAACTCTGCTCAGCTCAGTCATTCAGTGAGCATGTTTGCAAAAAAAGTTGATAGTTGGGAAGGGTGACCATAAAATTGTTAATCCAAAATGCGTAGAATCACCTTTTTACAAATATTACCAAGCATAAAGAAACTCTAAAATGAGGTTTTGTTATAAATGTCTTCTAGTGCAAATTCCATTGCAGTCGGCGCTAGCTAGTAGCTATGTTTTGTTTTATCTAACAAGCTAGTTAAACTTCAGATTTTATGCAAACCAAAAAACACCAAATCAATGTATACATGACTACTCCCCCAATTAAAATGTTAGACCAATGTAATTGGCTAAAAAAAGTAGCATGATATGACGTAATCATTGAATGTCTGGAGGACCGCCCATTTAGCTCATTTTCTCGACAGCTCATTGGCCAGCCTAGACATATACCACGTGACTGTCTGTAGGGGTCGCGATAGCCACGCCCACAGACCTAGCTATCTCATGTAGAATGTAAAAGAGAACAGTTAACAAATCAATTATTACATTGAGTTGAAAACTAAATTGATAAATTACCACAAATGCACTCTGGATCAGTGGCTTTCAGCTTGGGTTCAAGAATAAAAAGTTATTCAGTTTTAGGGTGAGAAGACTCCCATTGGCTGCTTTGTACACTATGCAAATTAAAACCCCTACGTCAGATCCTGAACTTGAGCGCCATTTTTCCTCAACAGGAAAAGGGGACAAAAGCTCGATCAAATATAACTTATCGTCGGCGGGGTTAGCAAATATATTTGAATAGATTCACCTTAGCTGTATGGCGCATATAGAAAGAGGATGATGGCTGGATGAGGATCTGTGCGCATCGTCCACTGCGGAAGTACCGATACAGACGCACTCTGGCGGACCGGTGAAAGTAGATAACGTTAACGTTAGCCCTGTTCGCGGTGACACAGCGACAGCTACCCTGAAATCAAACCAGGTCTCAGGTAAATAATTGTGAACCGTCTCTGAGCATCCTCAAGCAGCAAGGAGCGGCGTGGCCGGCGTGGTGAACCGGCTCATCGCTGTCACCGTGCTGCATCGTGCTTTTTAATGATAACGTTACTTTTGTACACATAGTGTTAGCATGCATGCCAGTATTTATCTAGCTAAGAGATTGTGTAAATAGCCAAATTTGCATTAGTAGCTAACCTTAGCTAAATCAGCATCGACACATTCAACAGGCTAAATATCAGGCTATCAGGTCAGAAAATAGCTAATATGTCTATAATATTGTGATGGGGACGTTTCCTATGTGTGGTACTCAGTAGTGACCTTATCGCATCGTATGCTCCTTTTTTAACTCATATGGTATAATCATAATATTCCTGCAGAGACATAATCCAATAGACTTACAGTTTTGCTGTGATATTTGTATAGCATCCTTCTAACATGTATTATTGGATTGCTGTAGTTCTTTATAGTAAGGCAGGCCCGGGGATGCTGTGAGGTTTCTTACTATGATTTGTCATTTTGCATAGAAAAATAGATATTCTCATTTTCATGATGCAAACCACGTGATCGTTTTTGTGATCATTTATAGTTTCGAAATATGTCTTTTAATGAAATGGAGTGGCATTTCATAGCTTTATTTTTTTCTCTGCCATGTGCTTGGTGAAAATGTTATTGGCTTGCTTGTATGCATACTGTATACTACATGACCACAGCCAATTGCATTGCTGTTATTCATAATTAGCAGTCGCCCTATATATGTGCCATTCTCTATTTCCTATTCTTTTATTGCTATAAAATGCCAGTCTTTCTTACTGGTTTGCCTGTTAATTCTACAACCTCCCTCCACCAAAATACTCTGCTGGGGGCAGCAAGTAGTGCAAATCAGAGTTGACATTTTATTGAAATAAAGGCTGCTTGGCAGATGACAGGTATGCCAAAGTTACCAGAGGACCCTGGTAACATAAAAGGCCTTAACTCATGTTCTGGGAGGTGTGTATTTTTGCCAATAATTAAGGCACCATTAGAGAATGTGCAGTGGAGTTTGATAAGACATTTTATCCCGTACAAAGAGGGAACGGCACAAATCTGGGCTGTAGCAGTAATGGTTTAGTGGTGCTTGAGGAGGTGGATGTCGTTTTTTGATTAGATTTTATTTGCACATAACAAAAATGGGTGTAAGGGAGAAAAGAAAGAGATATAGTTATTGTGTAGGAGAGGTCAGAAGCCATGGGCTTATAAGAAGGAACTCCCCTGGAATTAACACACAAATTGGCTGTTGATGCAATTTGGACACATCAGAGCCTTGTAACAGTAGAACAGAAAATATGTTTATATTATACTGTGATCCCACCAGCACATACATTTGAGTATACTCTAAATACCTAGAAAAAGGTGAAGTATAACTGCATATACCATCGATTACACCACTAATTAACACATATTTTATGTGCCTATCAGTTTTATATTTTTGTAATGGTTTTATAATAATTCTATGTGGTCCACTTAGAAATTCCTAAAACTTGATGCTCCATAACCTGACAACACGGTACTCTTTCTTTTAATGTTTGCTAGGCATCTAAGAAATAATGTATCAGCTTCCGGTTGCAAATATTGACAAGATCCGAAAAACGCGGAGGAAGGTGAAGAACATTCTAAGCGACATCGGCCTGGAGGACTGCCAAAACCTCCTGAAGGTATGCTTTGTTCTCAGAGAGATGTGGAGTTATTGTTACTTAGCCTATACTTGGGTCTGACTCAAGTCACAAATTTGAGAATGTGGGACTTACTTTCTCACAAGAGCTCGCACAGCTGCAAACTACAGCAGTGGTGATAACATTTCCTTGCACACACCCAGGCTCTTGGTGATGATGCAGTCAGTATACTGGTGTGTTTGTGTCCAGAAGCTTTGGAAAGGTTGCTCTCTTTGCTTGTGTTGGATCCAGTTGTAGTAGTCCTAGCAACGTGCCACTGAATGGCTGTTCGAGTCTAATCATTTGGATTTAAGGATTTTAGCACAGTACATAAGAGAGTAGTATGCAAAACATGGGTGTCAATAATCACAAACTTGCAGTTCGCCATCCCAATCATCTAACACAAATCAAATCTGTATTTAAATTTTGGTTCGGTAAATGTAAGGCTAGCTAGGTGATGTTAGCTAATCAAGTTATTTCTGTGGTAACACTAGATAAGTAGAGTCAGTCAGGTCATGGTCATTGTTTCAACACTGTGCTAGATTTTAATGTTGTGCTAGATTTTAATGTTAGCCATTGATACACCTAGACTGTGGTAACAGTATCAACAACAGTCTGACAACTATGCTGTTTTTAAGATCTTGGAAATAAATTATGAAATGCAGTTTGCAATGCATGATTTGTTTTGTTTTGGGGTTGGGATAAATTCAGTTTTAATACACTCAGCTTAAAATGTAAATTGAAACTCGATTTAATATAATGATGGCCATGATGAGAGCATTCCTTCTCTCTCCCTCTCAACATATTTATATGTATTGGATATAAAAACCTATGGCAATAAAACTGAATTGACAACAACCCTGGTTAGATTGTTTTGACAAATGAAATGATAACTGTGGGGATGACAAGTGAAGCAAAGCTGATTGGGTCACACATACCTACGGACTCTTACTGACATCAAAGTACTAGACTTGACTTGGCTTGCTTAATTGGGATTGCAAAGTCTTGAGACTTGCTTGAAACTTGCATCCTATAACTTGGGACCTACTTCAAGCAAGGATGACATGGTCCCAACTGTGTTTTGATTTAATTATTTGCCAATACAGCTTGAACCAAATATGAGAGGAGAGGTTCCACTTAAAACCTTTCAACAGGGGTGCAGACTTGAGTTTTAATTGTTTGTGTGTCATCATTGTACAGGATCTCCATGAAAAGTCTGAGAAAAACTTGGATGAAGATGAGGTTTTCGGGGACACACAGTGGGTTGATTTCACAGATGGATTCAATGGCAGACAAAGGAAAAAGGTGAATATGACACTTTGCTCCACATGACAACTTTGATCTTGAATATCTGTCAATAAAAATGGTCTTGTCTTTCGAGGCACATTGGGTATTATGTGTATTATGGGTATTGTGTCCTGTGGACTTCCTGACCCATCTTCTCCTTTTTTAAGAGAAGAGTGGACAGGTTATTCCTGATTAGTGTTCAGGAAGGTTGATATGGATGTAGTAAAGTACATACTCTACACCTTCTAATACTGAGTTGCACAACTCTCATTTGTCTCCTTTAACCTGTCTCTTCCATGTACTCTACACCTCCCTTCCAATATGGTTAAAGGGTCAAATCCATAAGACATTGTAGCTTTCATCTGAATTCACTTGGTCAGTCTAATTATATGGAAAAAGCAGGTCCCAAATATTTTGTATTGTACTTTGTAATGCAGTTGAGTGTGTAAAAAGTCAACTATATTGTGCACACAAGCATTGTGCACGTGGAAATGGAGATGACAGTTGGCACATTTGACCCAATTAATATGTATTTTGAGGTGTGGGAACGGTAGGGTGCAAAAATGGGAGAGGAAATTATTGAAATGGATCACTAGTATTGATATGTTCATATGTTGATTCTATGTTAGTAGCTGTTTCCTTTATTTCTTTATTACCTGTACTTGACATACTTTACTTCTTTGGTATTGTCCGTCAATTGCTGCTGTGGCACCTGAATTTCCCCAAAGGGATCAATGAAGTGCTATCTTATCTTATCTTATCTTATCTTAAACCAAAATGCGTCAATTTCACCTGTAATTGTGTGTGGTATTTTACCACACAAAGCACATCTTAACTTCTCACCCTGAGAAAGCCATGGCTGCTGTGTTACTTGTCTAAAGGTACAACAGGCAGAGAGGACAACAAACAAGAGAGAGCATTCCATTTGAGAATTACTCTTTCAAATGTCAGAGAATGAGATTAAAAGAAATTAATTCAATTTAAAAAAAAATAATAATGCAATTACATGCTCCGTGCATGAAAAGTGTGAGAAATACATTTTCCCACCACAAAAGGATTATGTGAAGGAGACCCGATTTAGAATCAGGCAGTAGTTGGACATCGAAGTAGCGCGGTGGACAGTAGGTGTTGTGGTCAGAGTAGTGGATGGGTGTAAACATCTGCCTTCAACTCCTAACCCAGCTTCAATTCTCAATTTGTGCTAAGAGGTTTTGTACTGAGTGACGTTTTTATTTTTAGCAAAAGTGTTTCTTATTTAACCATGACCAAAACTTTACCCTAATCTTAACCAAATTGTTTTCGTTGCCTAAAGCTAAGCCTAACCTTAATAATGTTTATTTATGTATCAATTTTAAAATCAAAGTTACAGAGTGCTTCACAGAGAGAGGAAAAACGATTAAAGGACAGAAAGAAAACAATTGCAATAAAAAAAAACCCTAACTTTAACCAAGGTTGTTTTGCAGGTGAATATGGTGTATCCAATTCGTGCTATTGTCACATAATCCAATTTATGGTGGAGGAATGTAATCACATAATTTGTATCCACAACACACAATCTGTGTTTCAGAGTTCATGCTCATTTCATGAATTTGTTTTTAGACTGTGTTGGAGCATTGACAAAACTTTTGGTAACTGTTTATCTCCTGGCCTTTGGCTTGTTCCTGTGATGGTTGCAGCTGCAGTGGGGATCTGCTCCCTCACCTGCACTGTCTGTTGTTTTGAGAGTGATGCTGAGGCGCGTGGGACTATGGTTAGCACTTAGCTCAATATTTCCCAAGGACTCTTGAAGGTCTTGTGCTGTAAATGTAAACTTGCCTTTATCTGAAATAACACATGACTGTCTTTTTTTGTCTTTCTGTTTTTTCCTGTTTAGTGGCCGTATCGGTCTCGAGCACTGTGCTGCAGCCTGTGCAAGTATTCCACGCGGAACATCTACAACTTCAGGAGTCACGTCACACGCAACCATGAGTATGAGCGGTCAGTCTGTGCACTGGCACCCTGTTCTCAATGCCACTTCATCGGCCACCCAAAGGCTCTCAAGAGGCACATGCTGTTCTTCCATGCCACACTTTCCAACCATAGTCATACCGCCGTAATGGCGAGGGAGGGGCCTTTACCCACCCATCGTGGAAATGAGAGATACCACTGTCGAAAATGTGGATACCCAAGTTCTTCTGTCTTTGCAATGAAGAAGCATGTCATTATCAAGCACCTTGATCGTTTGGCAGAACAGTTTATTGGTTACAGAGTACAAGTTCAAGGAGCTACTGCTACAAAGATCTACTGCTGCAAGGTGTGTAAGATCAACACTGGAAGTCTAGATCAAATGTTGCATCACATGCTGGTTGAGCCATCACACTATTGGGTCAGCAGCCAAGTGCAGAGTATGATTAATGAGAACAAGAACTACACCATTAAACCAACTCCTAATGGGAATGGTGTGTTTGTAACATTCCCAAGTATCGCTCCTAAACCACAGCAACCTCAAATGTTCACTAATAGGTCATTGGTTTTACCGAACAGTGGCCAACACGCTGGGACGGTGGTGTCACTACAGCAATTACAAGGAACTCCAAGCGGTACCACTTTGATTTGTACCCCCGGGACCAACCAGGCATTTCTGCCCCCTCAAGCTTCAGCCCTAGTGCAGCTAGCTAGTGCTGAGGCTAAAGGTTTGCTTCAGCCTGGCGCCACCATAGCCCTCCAAGGTGCTTTGCCCCACGGACCACCTATGGTCCAGCTTCCCACAATGTCTAATGTGTCTCTGAAACAGGCACCACTGACCCTAGCTCCTGCCCCTGGGCGGCCACCACAGACTCCGCAAGCCCAGCAAATCCTTCTCCCACCAGGATTGCAGGCCAACATGGCAGTGGGGACTAGTTCCGCATCTCAGCCTACTATGGTTACCCAAAAGGCATCAACAAACCAAATCACCCCACAAGGTACCATGCTGACTTCACAGTCTCTTCTGAGCCACCTGATCCCCACTGGCAACAAGATGAATGGCATGCCGACATACACTTTTGCTCCACTACAGGTAGCAATGCCCGTCTCTCAGAGTGCAGGTACCCCTCTTAAGCCAGTTGAGCCAGCAAGTAATTTCTCACTGCAAACTAAGAAATGGATTACCTGCCCCCTCTGCAATGAACTTTTCCCTTCCAATGTCTATGACATGCACACAGAGGTAGCCCATAAGACTAAATCCAGTACATCCAAGTCTGAAAGTGTGGCTGCCCGAGCACCATTCCTGAGGAAAATGCCCGACAAAACTGTCAAATGCCTAATGTGCAAAATTCTCCTGTCGGAAAAGGGTGTGTTCCAACACCTGCTGCATGGCCTGAATTGTCTGTACTGTTCAGCGTTGTTCTTCTCCATCAAACAACTTCTTGAACATGTAAAGGAACACAATCCTACAACCAAGGCATACTGTGACTTCCTAAGGCGGGAGTACAGGGTGTACACAAATGGTGTCGGGAGAATCCTGTTCCCTTACTTTGATGTCAATACCACTGCCCCAAAAGAGGTCCTAGGAGATACTGAGGTCAACCTAGCCCTGGTTACAAATTCCCTTGACCTGATCTTCTTGAAGATGCTGCCCAGCAGCCTTCCGGACGTCTGCCAGACACCTGTCAAAATCAACAGTGCATACTGCCCCTTCTGCGATGAAAAGTTCCAGAATGCAGCCAAACACCTTCAGCATTTGAAGCAAAAACACTTTGTAGCACCCACCATCCATGCTATACTCAAGACGGAGGCATTCAAGTGCATATACTGCAACGGTGTGTACACAGGAAAGGTCACACAACAGGCAGTAATGCTCCACATTCAGCGTTGCCGGTGTTCACCTAAACAACCAGAACCACCCAAGACTACAGAAAGTAATGAAGTAGTTCCTGCTCCAAGAGGAAGACCACGGCAGACACCAAAACCAGCTGAGCAGATCAGTCAGCCACCTGGATTGTACTTCCTCCAAATGCCACAAGCGCTTACTATGAAACAAACTCTAGCTCCAGTTCCATCTATTCTGACTCCAGCTCCACCCACCATGAAGCCTCCCCTGAACCCACCACCAGAAAGCGAAGCAGAGATGCAGAGCAAGAAGAGGCTGGAGGCAGCATGGAAGGCGGTGATTGAGACCAACAGACGAGAGAGAGAAGAAAGGGCGGCCATGCGCAAGAAACGAGAGCAGGAGAAGGTGGTGGCCCCACCCGAGCCCGAGGTTCAGATCGACCCTACAGTGAAGCTAGTGTTGGAGCCCACTCCAAATGAACGTCGCTCTAACGATGAGCGCAAAGACTTCATATCCAGATACTTTCACCGAAACCCCTATGCGAACAAAGCCGAGACCGACGAGCTGTGCAAGAGACTGTCTCTCTCAAAAGCAGAGCTGGCAGCCCACTTTGGCAACAAGCGCAGCAAGTGTATGAAGAGTCTCAAGAGGAACACCGCTGTAGTTCTCCTCGGCTTCAACATGACAGAGTTGAGCAAAGTCAAGCACAACCTTTTCATCCCGGAAGTGCAACCCGCTGAACCATCAGAGCAGACAGACAAGCACAAAGAACCAGAACCAATGGAAGAAGGTGGAAATGAGCAAACGGTGGACTTGGAGCAGATGGAATGAATTCAACAGTCGAAGAAAATGGAACGACAAACAACTGATGCTTAAATGGTGGCCTTTTGTGTTCACGCTCACCAGAGAACTTGGACATAATGCAGTACGTGTGTATTTCCCAACATACAAGTTAACTGTAACAGTGCATATTCTTGATGTAGCCTTCATTGGACTTTATTTTATTTTCAGTGGTCCCTACAGTACATGATGGAAGATACAGATGATTTGAGTAATGTCAGTGAAATATGATGTAAATCTGTGTATGTGCAACATTTAGCTGGTTACAGTCTCATTCAACAATGGCTACTGACTTCAAGTTAAGCACTGATTTGCTGCTGTTTTTTTGTTTAATTTCTTGCCCCCTGCTTGTCTGCCGATGTCATGAATTTAGTGCACCTCTCAAGATAGAGCTAGGGTGTTACAAAACCCTATTTTGTTGCCCCCCCCACCTCCTTTCATAGATGGATACATCATTTAAGAAAGCTGCGCCTTTTTCTGTCATGTTCACAGCACATTCAATATTCTTTCTTGTCCATGTTTTTTTTAATTTCACATTGTTGTCACATAGTAACCTGTGTTCAACCCCCCCCCCCACCCCCCTTCTAACAATTGGGGAAAAAATGTTCTCACTTACCAACCCCTGCAAACGTTTTAGATGAATGTTCCATCAGCCTCTACTTAAACCAAATTGCAAAGAATGTACAAATGTTTGAAGAGTGTTCAGATTGCTAAATTCCTACAGTTAGGGAACACTGGTTTTAAGTCCCATACCATGTTGTTTGCATGTGCTTTTGTTTAATGTTATTTAAATCAAATTATGATTCGTGCCATTGTGACCTCTAAAGTCTACCTATTTGCATAGACTTCTGTTGTGGAAATTTACCTAAAGATTCAACAAAACATAAAACCTTTCATTGTGTGTTGATACTGTGTCACCATATATCTTATGTTATTCATAACTGTTCCTGACAGTTGATTTTTGTACTATACCTGTTGTATTTTCTATAAATTCATAGAGGAACAAAACTGTTGGGAGTGGTACCACTTCTGATTCTGTCCAGGGCCACTGTGGTGTAAAAAATAAAGTGGTTTCCTTTTAAGTAAAACATTCATTAATTTTTTCCTTTACTATTCACTTGTAATAAAAACTATTATTTTTATCACGTTGTGCCCATGCATCCTAAGGTATGTTTCTTCCCTTTGTGTATAATAGCATAATCTGGAAATAGTCCTTTAATCAGCAGGAATAGAGTATGATAAAAATAATGCTGATGCATTTTGTACAATAAAAGGCTGACAAGTGAAGTAAAATTGACAATGGTTTAATAAAACACTGATGTAATCAGTATGCATTAATTCAAGAGCATGTTTTTAATATTCCCCTGAGAGATAGCAAAGCAAAACGCTGGCTCCATCACATTGATTATGGTCTTCCATGTTAACAGCTCTAAAATAAAACATAGGACATTCACCACTCCACTTCTCATACATGTATCTGAGTGGCCAATAGCTGTTTAAAGTAAAAATAAATAAATCTTCACAGGTATGTTTTGGAATGGGCCAGCCAACAGCTCATTACCCAGCGAGTGCAGCTCCTACTCCTGGCCACACGGTGGTGCCGGTTCTACTTCATCACTGTTTCGATTTGGTCGAGGATAGAGGGACCACTGTAGTTGTTAGCTTGAACTGCCTCCAGCCTCCTCAAGTACTCCACTGGGAGCCCGTTCTGCTCTGCACCCAGACACACCACCTTATGAAATACACACACACATAAATAAACATAGTTCTTAGGTGAGACACATAAAAGGACAACCTTACAGTAGTAATTTTGGGTGGATCTTCTGCTCCGCTATACTTAAATGAATACTGGGAGGATTAAGAATATGTATGAATAAAGTAAGAACTGATTCCCTAGTTCATATTTTGTAAGGTGTCATTCAATATTGGATTTCTTAATGGGAGAGTGTTTCTGCAGTTATGTTCATTAAAAAAAGATGTGTATTTTACCTGTTCTACTGTAAGCAAATGTACAAGGGGACAGGCCTCATGCAAATTTGTCTTTGGCCCTTTGTGTGTGTGTATGTGTGTTTGCGCGCACACACACTTGTTTGTACTGAGGAGAGGGAGGGCAGGCATGGAAATGGTTCATCTGATAAGTCCTGCAGAGCATCAGTCCGTGATTTGTCTCCACTGTGACCTCCAGTGGAGAATACATTCCCAGGTTCACCCCTTCCTGGCTGCAGACACACACACACACAGAAGAGAAGCAGGATCAAACCTGTGGACTGACTTGGCATAATAGATAATACACACACCACTGCACTCTCTTTTGAACTCCCCTGAAGAGCCAAGTCCAAAAAAGCTGTTTAGGGTGTGTCCATGGTTGACAGCTCACACCACCCTTTGTACCAAATAGCAGTAATCATGCTATTATCAGTAATAATGAAGATTAATAATCAAAATGAGTAATGTATTGTACATGTTGACAGAATGGGTGAACTGTCAGTATGCTCCGACAACCAGGCCACACTGTCTTGATGATGGCACAGATGAACCAGCATACAACAGCTGTGTGTGTGTGTGTGTGTGTGTGTGTGTGTGTCTCACTTGTCCAGGCTGATGAGGTGTTCGTTGTTCAAAGTCCACACCACCCCCCAAACCTCTCCTCCTGGACAGAATTCAATGGTGGCCACTCCGCCATGCCAGCGGTTGTCCACATGTTCCTCCCAAAGGCCAAACTTCAGCACATAGTCCTATAGACACACACACACACACACACACATAAAGGGTGGGGGTAGGACACAAGGCCATTTGAAACTACAGTCATAGACAAGGTATGTGTGTTTTAAACAAAAATGCATTGACCGTTTTTAGTTTGATGTAAAGAGGGATGTGTGTTCAGCCATGTTCACATTTTCACTTTCACTAATCGTCTGGCCACAGTCATTACGTCATCGTGCTATGTGGTGCCAGACCAATAAACCAGAGCCACAAGTTTCTCACTGGACCTTCACCATGTTGCCACACAACAGTCTGCCTTTGTTATGATTAGGATTTTTCAGTTGGTTAATAAGGGCAAGGGCTACAAATAATAAATCATTTTTATCTCATTTGCTGATGAATTTGAAGATAATTTAAAATTCGCTAGCAACTAGCAATCCCATATGTGGTTTAAAAGTTGAATTACCAAATAACTAATTTCCGTCGGCCAAATTGTAGTTAAGGCGATGGATGCTTGTCAAAACTCAGCCGAATGGCCAAGATGGCCTTCTTGAAATAATTTCCGTTAACCTCGCTGGCAGCATTAAATCCATATTGTGATTATGGTCCATGCTTTCACCGGGGGCGAGCTTTACTAATGAAGCGTCCACAATGTGACTTTCGCTTTATTCCCAGTCCCAGCTGAACAGTTACCTTCAGTCGGCCCGTGCAGCGGAATATCGCCGAGGGGTTTGCCAGCTGCAGTCTTTCCTTCAGCAAGTTGCTTCCAAAAGCAAAATACATGAAGTCCCCAGCAGCACCGGACATGTTTCTTCGCGCGCCCCTGCGATACCGTCAATCTTCAGGGCGCCAAACGGCAGACGTGAAACCACAGAAGAGCTGCAGGAGTAGCGGAAACCAGGACACGCCCCCAGGGGAAGTACGTGGTTTTTTTAGTGGATAATATTAAACCTCTTGGTATAGATGGATGGCACAACCGCCTCTACGGGTTGTACAGGATATTTTAAACACACATTGTTCAATGACTCAGCGGTTTAATGTTTGTTATATAGGTCGTCGTCTCCATTCTCTTGCGGGTCTGGTTTTAACAATATAGATTTATATTTTTTTATATAAGCTATCTTCCGTCGTGTGACATCACACAAATAATTTGCATACGATAACAGGATTCAGAAAAAGCACAGCCAAGATGTAATCATTGATAAAGTTGAATTTTCACCATAATGCATCTGTTATAGGCAACATATAGCTTTAACATGATTTTAAGAAAATTATTTTTACCAAACCATGACAAAAGTTTCATAGCTCCTGTTATAGATCACTGCAGCAACTTAAGTTAGAAGTAAATCAGTAAGTTATTACACTGTGTGGTTCAAGGGGCAACGAGTAGGCCTATGATGTCTTGCTACTCCAGAACGCAAAATGATCATAACATACAGTGTTACAAAAGGAGGTAAACAATTTTTTTTAGTAAACTAATATTGAAATAAAGTTGTAAAATGTCAGTCGTTTCAACATTCAAACAGGGAAAATATTTAATAAAGTATAACCTAAGGTACTTACTTTTGAATCAGGCTGTATATGCCAGGAGGTTGACCGATTTGTTAATCAATACCAAGGACTCGTTTACTTTGTCAGATGCTGAGATTTCTGGCTTTTAAAACTCCCTGTCCAGCTCGTTCTGGAACAAAAGCTCCTCACTCACTGACATTTCAACACTGCAAAGCTTAAAGACAAGTGGAGCCGGCGTAACCACATACTTTAATGCATCAGTATATATACACTCTTTTGTATAGAGCCATTGTTAGCCATCAGTTTATGGGAGCTGTCCTATATAAAACTTTAAATTTTACAGCTTCACACTTTCAGTTTATGTTGAATTTCTCATGACACTCAGGGATACACATTTCCATGCAAAAAATACTTTTATTCAACTGTAGTTCTGAAAACTCTGTATCAGAAAACAAAACGCCTGAACGGACAATCATTCACAAACCGAAAAGAGTCCAGTCAAAACTGTAATAACGCACAGACTCAGTCTTTCTGTTCATAAGGAACATTTTAATGTACAAAATAAGGAAAAACAAAAACAAAAAAAAAGACACATGGAATTCACAAAGCGTTTCCTCTGAGAAAAGTAAAAATCCTGTACAAACAGTGGGGGGACGGCTAACGACAGTCCGGCCGTGGTGATCATCTCCTGGGCCCGCCCCGGCCTCGGCCCCTGCCTCTGCCACGCCCCCGTCCTCTGCCCCGCCCCCGACCAGCCACTGAGAGAGGAGAGAGAGAGCCAGGGTTAAGAGAGGAATAAACGGCATCAACATGTATAAGCAGGTATCACAAAGTGTAGAGGTGTGGATCATTCATCGGGAATGCATCAATGAACACATGGGATCATCAGCCTGCACTCGGTCCCAGGAACGGCTAATTTGCACTAATTTGAACATCATGTGCAGTTGAACTCTGCCGTTCCCAGGACTGACACAGCAACCCACAAGATTGCTGTGTTAACTTTTCCGGCAGCACTAGTGGTTTCACACCTTTAGCTACCATCTGTAAAATGTCTGTGTATAATGTGTTCACACATGACATGATGGTCCCAGATAGGAGAGGCGAGGTCTGATCTTGTCTTTAAGGTATGTGACAGAAGACGTCACGTTGTTAGCGTTTTAGAAAAATGGTGGATGAGAGGCTCCTGTGGCCAAGTACCAAATTTCTCCTATTATTAATGAGCATATTAATCTCATCCTCCAATTGGATGGCACTGGCTAGTAGCTCCCTTGTCTCAGAGCCGCCCAATTTCCGGACAGGGAAGAAAATTTGCTCACTTTGCCAGTTTTCATTTGTTCAACTCTCCCACTCCAAACAAATGCTTTCTGTGAGCAAGTCGCAGTATGAAATACGCCTGCCCAGTTCTTGTGAAAGTGTTTGAACAGGGAATCCTACAGCTTTTGTTCACACTAGCGTCGCAAAAGGAATATTCCCAGGAATTTCACTAGCTCTTGAGGGGGGAAATTGCCGGATCAACTTTTCCAGAACATTGACTCTGGCTCCCATTCGCACATGACCCCGACAGAAAATGTCGAGGTGAAGTTGCATGTGTGAAAGAGTCATGTGGAGTCACTGGGCAACTATGAGTGAAAAGTAAACTCAGCAATTCATAGGGCTGGATCAAGGCTAACAGGGCAGACCTGTTGTAATGTCCTGAATTGAAACCAATCATGTTTGTCTTGGCCAGCATTTCATATAAACATGGCATCGACACTATATAGGCCTTCTTTCCTTGCCCCCCCTCCACAGGGAGGTCAGAGGTCAAGCTCAGCTATAGAACAGCGACCCAGGAGCCGGTAGGGATTCTGTGTCTTGCTCAAGGACACTTCAGCAGGGTGGGGGGGGGGCCTGAACCTGCGCCCTCTGGTTGAAGGATGGTCCCCTTGCTCAATTCACCACCCTACTGCCTGAGAGGATTTTGCCCAGAATTTTAAAGTTGTTCCAACTTCCCATCACCACTACAACTCACCCACAATTCATTCAGAATTAGTGGTGGCTTAGTTTTGCCAATATTGCCTGCAGGTATTACCAGGTAACCAAACCACACATTCCAATTTCCCTTGTTGTTAAACAGCTCTCAGGCCAAAGAACCATCTGAGTAAATAGCTAAATAAATTTAATTCAAAGACCGCTGGTCTGAGACGAGGGATCCGACATCTAGATTCTTATGGAATTTGTATGTTTTGGTGCCAAGTGTACAGCAACTCAATCTTTCCTCGCCTCCTCAAAAATCTCCACCTATGTTTCCTTCCTTCTAATTTTACATTTCCTGAAATAGGTCAAATGTCAACCAACCATGCACCAAAGGCTCATCAGTTAGTATGTACTATCCATATGCTTGCACACACACACACGGTCCTGATGACAACAATTTAAAGTCTCAAGCTCGACAAAGTGTGGTTTGAGAGATCCTCCTTCTCTCTGTAAAGCCTGTATAAATTAATCTAATGGGATTATTCAGAAATCTCTCAAAATGATCATATTGTACCCAGCAATTTCTCAACACAGACAGTCAATTGGGTATTGACAGCCTCTGAACCACGTACCTCCAGTTCTACTTACTCTGCCTCTAGTCACTTAACATTTTTCTTTTCTCCATGTTCGCAACCAGCTGGACAAAACCCACACCAATCCCTCTACTGCTGGATCTTTTTGAACTGCCACCCTACAAATCCAGTTCACTGTATCCTTGTTGGTAGACTTGAGTGCAGACTAATGGACTGAGAAGTGTCAATCAATTTTATAGTTTGGCATTTTATTGGATCATGTGGCGTTTGATGGGCCATATGTTTGCTAAATTTACCAGTGAACCCTGACAATTTGCAAAAGGTACTAAGACAGATTATGCAAGGTCTGTTTGCCGATGCACAATGTTCCTCACCTGCTTCCCTCTTCTTGGACTTGACCTTTGGCTCGATGTCGACCAGCAGGGTGTCCAGCGGCAGGCTGTCGGGCAAGATGAAGTAGCGGATGTTGTTGCCACGGATACTGAGTGACTCCAGCTGAGTGGGCTCCCTGTTTTTCAGAGTCATTTTGACCGCCTTCAGGTGGGTATTCATGCTCACGTCCACACCTGAGTGGGGAAAGAAGGATAGCATAGGGATAAAAATATATGCATATGAACAAAAGCACACATGTTCAGACGGCCCACCATCCACTGACTACAACATATTCAGATTTAAACTGATCTACACACATCAATATATAACTACGGTCCAGGCAACTATGCATTGAGGAAGAGAACAGATACCAAGATGAGCCATTCAAGATGTTATATAACCCAGGACCAGGTGGGTCATACCTGTTATGGTGCCATGGACCTGGGTGCCATTCTTCAGTTCAATGGTAACCGTCTCATGGCTGAGCTTCATCAAAAACCTGTGGGTTATTAGAGAAAAGGGTTAGTGGATGAGCCAAACATTGAGCTTTGAGCACAGCCTTTCCAACTTCGCTCTGAACATCGATCTTGCAAACTGCAAAATTACTATATATTAAGTTAGCTAGCTAACGTTAGCCATTAACTATGTAGCATTCACCACCAAAACAAATACTAACCGAGCAGTTCGCTGTTAACTCCATGATAAAGTGGCTGCCCATTGCTTTGTAACAATATAACAACTGCAAGTAAAACAGTAGCTGAAGATGAATTAGTAAAACTTAAATGCCAATTCCATTTTGAATCCCCCTCCATAGGAAGCGAGACAGGGCCTAACAACAATACCACCGACCCTGACGGTAACTAACGCTAATTAGCTAACGTTGCAAAGCAATGTAGTTTTACAGCTAAACCACTGCTTGTTAATTACATTTGAATACACAGTGTGTGATATGCACGCATTTGTAGAGTTATTTCATATAATGAAGTCCATTCATTGTACAACACAGGGCAGCCTCCATTCATTTTCTACACCGCTTCCCGCCTCCCATCTATCTCACAATTAAAATCTAACTCCATCCAGCGGCATCAGATACTTTTTCTCCACGCAAATAACAGCACTTAATAAACAGTGACTTTTCAACACCACTCACCTGACTAGTTTCATGATGGTGACGGACTGTAGAGACAAATCCTCCACCAAAGAGAGAAAAATTACAGCGCGCAAGTGAATCCACAGGCCGCTGTTGTACGATTTACGTTTTAGGCGCACTGATACTACGTCATTAAATGAGCGACGGCAACGAGTTCAGGGCAAAGGTTCAGGGAAGATGTTTGATGGAACGTTGCCCCCTACCGGCCGAATGGACTTACCAACTTCTTCCAGACTAAAGCCACATATGCATAAACATATTCGACAATGAACCCCCATAGGTGTCTTAATGAATCCCATCTGAGGAGATTATTATTATTAGATGATTTAGTAAATATGATTTAGTATATAATTGCATATCTCTCCATAGTGCAGTTAGGATGGTTACAGATGGGAGAGTGAATCCTCTGATCAAAACAGTCATCCTGACACACTGTACTCATTGTCTAGAATGATCAGGGAATTAAAATGGTGAAATAAAACTACCGTCTTTTGCTGAAGACCCCCTGGAACTCCCTCCAACACCCCCAGTGGTCCCGGGACCCTCACTATCTTAAAGCATTTCAAGAAAACAGAGCAACACACTTTTCGATTCTTTTTATTGAGAGTAAACTTTGCACTGACACTTTCATTTACAGTATTGGCCACAAATCAAACATCGCCTCCTTTCTTATGGACCGATTGGGAATGTATCAAGTATAATCTATGAAAGTGCAATTAACTTTTCTGAATTTTGTAGTCGTCGGTTGATGGATCGTTGTAATATAAAAAATCAGATGGAATACAAAATGGCACAGGCCCCTTCCCTTGACACCACAAATCCAATGACAAATCAAAGTAATAAAAAAAAAGAAATACGACTTAGAATAAAAGCCATGCACATCATTCCTCCACAACTTGCCTGACAGCAGTGAATTAGTGCCGACACATAAAAAACACATAGGTGTGCAAAATAAAATTAAGACCCAACATACAAACAAGACTCAGACTGAGTGCTTCAGCTGTGTATCCTGTTGCACCGTGAAACCCATCAAACACATGCAGTCCTACATCTAGCCCTTGTCTCGTTCCCTAAGCACCTTAGGGAGCAAACTCTGAAAGGGTTATGGGCGATCCGAGCTGCCCGGGCATTTCAGCAGGCTTCGTGAAATTTCATCATCTGCGCTCATGACCTGTCCGGTACTTTCACAGTTTGATGTTCAACGGGGAGAGAGGACAAGGTGTCATGTCAGGATTCTGCCAAATATTGTCACTTCCACTACATCCAGGTTCACTTCAGTGGATCACTCCAGACCACTACACTTTAAACAAGGTTAAAATGCACTGCTAAATATCTCCATGTATGCTGCTATGAAAAATCCTCAGGCTATAAAGAGTAGTGGATGCATTTTTGATTGCATATCCCATTCTGTTTAACTGGCTACTTCCATAGAGTAGAGGGAGGAACAAATTCAACAAAATCAGAATCTGGTCTTGGGAAGGATATCACTATAATTTCATACACTACATCTATGTTTGGCATACCAACAAAGTACCATTAAAACCCTCTAGTACTACCGTTCTGGCTCCCAAAGCACCTAAGCATATCTCAACACAACAGGCAGTGTTTAATTCAATCACTTGTAAACAATACAGCTGGGCGTTACAGTTGAAGATGGAGGCTGAAAGACAACCTAGGAATCAAGAGTGTTACGTCACAAAGCAAGATCCTTACAGAATCGGAGGCCGACTACATTTGAATAACATTCAGATACAGTGGTTATTAAGTACGGACGAAAATCTGTGTATTAAAGCCTCATCTTTCCATGTAGCTTCTGAGCAGCTTTGCACTGTGAATCAAGTGATCAAGTGCAGAATGTTTTCGACAGAGAAAGCTGGCTAACACATGGACGTTGCTTCGTGGTATTTTCCTTCCGGGATAAAGAGAAGTAAGCTGTGTGTGTGTGTGTGTGTGTGTGTGTGTGTGTGTGTGGGGGGGGGGGGGGGGTAGTAATAATGTGCACCGTAAACCTCAGTGTATGGCAACAGTCACACCAAAGGGGTGTGTAGTCAGTTATCTTTCATTAAGAACTCTTAAGCTTGGAGTTCTGTATTAAAAAGTAATAATAACACTAATAAATACCCATAAATAAAATACACAAATTAAATATGATTGAAACAAAAAGGCACACAGACCCAGTAACTCAGGTCACACTTGGGAGGAATTTCATCTCCCAGCAGGAAAAAAAATGGAGTAAAAGGATAAATAACAGCGAAAACCCAACCCATTTCCCATTATACTAGCATTATCAATAGCACCCTGTACTAGCCATCAGTAGTGGAATAGATATGATAAAAAACAAAGCCAATTTCAAAGTGTCAAAACAGATTTTGCACCATAAAGCCTGATAGTCGGCCTGAACATCCATTTCTGATTAATACGTTAAAAAACCTTCAAGTTTCAGGAGTGTTTTTACTTGGTAACATGTACTTCACCTGCGGATGACAGCTCATCTCTGATAAAGGCAGAGAGAGAAATATGTGGAATGGGCAGCAGGGTGGAGTAGCGACTAGAAAGACAACAAGCATCCTCCCTACTGAAGTGTCCTGGAGCAAGAAGACACTGAAACCCTACCAGCTCCAGGGCTGCTGTTCTGTAACTGATCCTGACCTCTGACCTCCCTGTGGAGCAAAAGGAGAATTTTCCTTCGGGGATCAATAGAGTATCACAAAACAAGTATCGCTGTCATAAATTCCAGACAAGCTAGTTGTACTGGTATGACCAGAGCTGTGACGTTAGGTGGAAACTCCACTGATGCTTACTGAGCAGAAGAGTGTATCATGTTTCTCTGCAGCCTACCAAAAGGAAAGACCAGTAGTGGGTCGGCTCTCTACCAAAGCAGGCACAGTGTGCATGAAGGTCCAAAAACAGAATTAGTCCCTCTGATTGTACAGTACGCTAAACGAGCTCCAAGGTTGCAGTTATCATGTTTGGCTCTTAGAGCCCTTAACAGGCTTGTGGTTGGGTCAGAGTGTTGGTGCAGTGTGCAGCCACTGTGGTCGACAGCAAGTGCTTGGAGGATGTAAGAGGCAAGTTTGGAATTCAGCGTGATCAGCACCAAAGCTTCACCCTTAACAACTGAGAAGACAAACTCAAACACAGGAGGCAGTGGAATAAAAAAAAATAAAAATGAAAAAAGAAAAACATGTTCAGCATTACGTGTATATGATATCAGTAGCTTTCCATTGATGCGCTCAGTTTCGAACACTCATTTGTTTTGAATGTCAAAGAATAGTTTGTCTGTTTCTACAGCAGACAAAAGCACTTTTTTTTTTTTTTTTTTTTTTAAATCACACTGCTTATGACATCATCTTTACTGGACAAAGCCCTCAGGGCTTTATGTCCTGTCTAGATACAGTATAATACATACAGTAAACACACAAGCCCCAAGAACTAGATCTTCCATTGAAGCTTCACTATTCCATCTTATATATTTTTTTTCTTTTTCCATCTCTCATTCTAGCAGTGCTACTTTACAGTTTGCCCAGTATTTCTTTGTCTTTCCTTTTTCATGTTCATCCCTCCATTAACCCATTCAATTCTCTTATTAATTTCTCTACGTCTCAACCTTCTTCTCTCTTTTTCTGTCTCGTTCTCTCACTGTCACACTAAGTGTACTTGCTCCTCCCACTCCTCAGGCGATTGGTCCTCTTCTAACTGAGCGGCGAGGTCTAAGTCCGTCTCTCTAGCCTGGGCAGTGTGCGCGGGACCATCTCCACATTGGGAGTGTGAGCACGGGTGTGTGTCCGCTTCGTCCAGCGACACGTCTGCCACACACCCGGTGTCCACACCCTCCTCAGCAGCCTCCCTGTGTTCCAGCTCCAGCGTGTTGGGCCTCGACAGCTCTCGGCCCTCCGCACCCCCGGCACCAGGACAGGGACCGGTCGCCCCTCTCCCCGCCTCGGGCTCACCCTCCGGGGGCTGCCAGGTCGGGGCGGGGGTGACCTCCCTGGAGGTCTGGCTCTCTGACCCAGTCTCAGTGACTGTGTCAGGGGAGGAGTCGGTTTCTGTGGTGGGCGGGGAGGGGATGAGGGCCAGGCTCTGGGGGTTGTTCTGGGGGTTGATGTTGTTGCTAAACCAGGCCATGATGTTGTCCAGCAGCTGGGCGCTGGCCGCGGGGTCTAGGGGCTCCAGTCTCTGAGGGTCACTGGGGGTGAAAGCGCCCCCCGGGGGGATCACTGGTGAAAGCATGAGCTCTGGCTCAAGTTCTGGAGAAGGGAGGCACAACTGGGCGGGGGGCTGGGGGGCTGACTTGGGGGTACGTTCAAGAACATAGGGGGCAGGACGTTCTGGGGTGTAAGAGCTAGTATGTTCTGGGTGAGGGTTGTAAGAGCTGTCTGGTTTTGGGGTGCTTTCATAAGTGGTTGCGTGTTCCCGATTATATGAACTAGGATGGGCAGGATTTTGGGTGCGTTCAAGTGCGTAGGAGCCAGCGTGTTCAGCCTCAGCCAAATAAGTATTCGAGTGGCAGTGACTCTGCTCTTTGCTAGGATCTGAGCTCTGATTGATAGTGATATGGTCAAGCAAATAAGGAGTGGTCAGTGCATTCTGATCTTGTCTATGGCTGCGGTCGCTGTAATTAGGTTCCATGGGGTAAGGAGCAGTGAGTGTGCTATGGTTGTATGTGTGGTGTGAGCATGGCTGGTCCTGTGTGTGTGTGTCGAAGGTGTGTGTGTCTAGGTCATAAGGAGTGGTTATATTCCCCAGTTTCATAAGGCTGTCCCCCAGCTCCAGCAGCTCTGCACTGAGGGAGGGGGGAGGCGGAGGGAGAGGGAGGGGGTTAGAGGCGGGAGGCTGGGGGGTGGAGTCTGTCCTGGTGGGAGGGCGGGGAGGATCCAGGAGAGAAGGTGGAAAGGAGGAGCCTCTGGCCCCCAGAGGACCGTCTGTGTTGGGGGAGTGCGAGGCAACCCCACCTAGGTCTCCTGGGGGACCCGGCCGCCTCTCCTGTCCTCTGTCTAACCCTCTCTCCAGCTCCGGCCTTCCCTCCATCCCTCTCTCCATCCCTCCCTCCAGGCCTCTCTCCCTGCGGGACTCCTGGAGGGACAGCTGGATGGCCAGCAGGATGTTCGGGTCGTCCTCGTCCAGTGAACCCAGCGCTCGTCTCCGGCCCTCGCTCCTCTCTGGGCCTTCTGAAACACAAATGGTAAATTTAGACATACACAAACAGAAAAAGGACTGTGTTTGTGTAACTTGATCCCCACTTCACCCCAGTGATCAATGCCCTTTATGTGCTTAGACTAGACTATTAAAAAATTAAAATAATTTTTACCGGTTGCCTGGTGTACTGACAGATCAATATTTATACATGAAAGTATGTATGGTGCTTGACTGAGATCCAGAGTTTGTCCAAATATATATTGTTATACACATTCTGTATGTTGTATATGTTAAGGTAAATCACATTGAGTTAATTTCCTAAACGCTACATATCCATTTTGAAAAAAACTGTACCTTACGTGACCTGAGGACTAAAGGGACCTGAGGACCAATGTTCTCAAGGTTTAATTGAGTATTTTATTATTATATTTGTGCTACTAATCATTTTATGAGTGCACACGTCACTTTTTTCCAAATGATGGATATCTAATTTTAGAATGAAACTCTTCATATAAACGATTGTTACACACGTTATAAACACTGTGTGTGTACTAGACCTGTGTTGTCACTCCTCCTGCTAGTCTCTGGTGTGTTGCTGTTGCTTCTTAGGCTGTGCAGACTCAGCATGTCTCCTCTGCGCCGCGGCCTGTGTCTTCGGCGGTACTGGATGTCAGCATACTCCTGCAATAAGTCATTTAAGTTAAGTTATTACAAACACAACAGGCTCAATAAGTGTCAAGAATCGATTTTGTGTCCCTAACAGGTGCAAGCCTACAGCACCGATCTAGCAAACAAAACAGGATTCAGCCCATGCAGGCAGGAGACTAAAGTGCATTTTCTTTCAGTATGTGGAGATAATAACAGATCTCTGTGCATTACCTGTGTCTGTCTGTCTCTCTGATCTCCTCCTCCCAGTACAGAGTGACGACTCAGCATCTTAACACACATAAGTAAACTAGGTCAGCTGCAGCCATAGACACGCGCATGCATATGACTTCATACTCAAGTGGGTCACTGAACACATTTTTAGGGAGTAGCGTTAGCTTGGCATGAAGCAAAAAGAGAAGCAGAACAAAAAGTTAGTGTGTTAGTGTATGGTGTGATATAGGTCGGGTTTTTTTTTTTACCTCAGGAGAGGCAAAGCCTAGGTACTCCCAGTCCCAGGACCCTCCAGGGTAACTGAAACACACACACAAACACTTGTTTTCTCACAATGAAACACAAGGAGCAGATGACTTAGTTTTAATATTTGGACTCAGTCTAGGAGCCTCTTCATTCTTCTCAGTGTCTCTCCAATACAGTCAAAATTTTTCCACATTCACATTCCCTTGTCGATGTATTGTTTGAGTGTGTGTGTCCATACTTCCTGCGGGGAGCGTCAGGAGAGTCGTTGGGAGCCACGCCGCGGGCCACAGAGGCCAGGAACTCCTGCCTCTTCTGTTGGACCAGGCGGGCCGCGCTGATTATCTTGTGGCAGGGGGTCCTCAGGTAGGGCCGATTCACCTTCTGGGCCAGATCCTCCACCACCATCTCCAGGTCCGTCTGGGAACACACATACACAACAGCCTTAATCCCATCTATTCAAGGAGAGACTGGAAATTCAGATGTTAAAAAGGGATTTGCAACCCATATTGATCAGACCTGAGCTGATTATATTGACTGATTGACTGATTGTAGTGTCTGGAAAAATAAATCAAGTGCATCTGTGGTGATTCAAATATTTTTTCCATGTTCTGCCTCAGAACTTCATTTCAAATCATTATCACAGGCATCAAAGGGTGAGAAAAAGAGAAGGAGTGAGGAATTATCTTACAAACATACTCTAAAATACCCACTCCTAAACTTTTTAAAGATATGACTTTTTCTGTTGTAAGGATACAAAGCATGCCAGATGTGTCCTTCGTTACCTGCATGAGCTCAAAGATCTCTTTCTGGGTGCTGCCTTGCTGCAGGAAGAAGCCGTAGGGGTAAGAGCACTTCAGCACGCGCCGCGTCTTCAGCAGCTCACACACACCGTCCTCAATGAACCGTGTGTCTGGAGGAGTGCCTTCACCTGGACACACACACACACATACAGAGTCAAAAAGACACACATACATTTATCAGTGAAGTCCTGCATACTGGGTTCATCATAGTTATCATTAATGCAACTTTGGGATCAACAGATTTAGACAACGAAAAACTAAACAAAAGGAGGAGGGGTGTAAATGACATCCCCGATCAATAGGATACTCTATTAGGAGCAAAAATTGTATTCAAATTTCTAGGACGGGCCAACAAAGGATGAAAAACAGCCAATTGGGAAAGAGGGAGGAGCTTCAATTCAATAGGAAACTCTCCCCCGAGTCCAAACCAGCATAAACTTTTTAAAAATCTGGACGGACCAACAGACCAACCTATACTAGCTGCTGGTTGCAGCTAAAAAAACACATTGGTATGGTTTTTGTCTTTCCTGTTGCGATAAGCATAGCCAATGTTTTAGTGTGGATTGGATTATCTATTAAAGAGGGCAACGTCTTATGGTGAATACAAACTGAGGCTCAAAGCACTGTGCTGTGTATAACCCTTAGCTACTGGAAAGCACTCAACAAGCAGTTGACTTGCCGCTGACAAGCAGTTAACTTCCACTCCGTTCTGATGCAGCTCTTCCTAACCACAGTCAGAGGCCCGTACAGGGGAGACTTACGGCTAATGAAGGCTCTGCTTAGCTGCTCCATCTTCTCTTTGGCTGTTTTCAGCAGTTTCTGCTCCAACTAACAGAGGGAGAAGAGACAGTACACACACGTCAAATCTTTCATGATGATCAGTTTGATCAAATGCAGCAGTCAACTCTTTGAATGTATCAAAACATTTTCTGAGCACATTCCTTAGAAAACAGTGTGTGTGTGTGTGTGTGTGTGTGTGTGTGTGTGAATGTGTGTTACCTTATAGCTGTGTTCGTGGTTCTTGAAGCGGGTATAGTAGTGCATGAAACGGTCCAGTTCCTGAAAACTTTTGTGCTTCTTTTCTGCCTGCAACAGACAAGAACTCCTATTTCATAAAAATGGCTTGGTCTCTGTGTGTGTACTGTGAATGTTGTGAGTATAACTGTATGTGTGAGCACATTAACATGTGCTTTGATAGTGTGTTCCGTGTGTGTGTGTGTGTGTGTGTGTATGTGTGACGTGTGTGCATGAATGACAAGTGTGTACTGAGGTGTGCAGGTGCATACATGAGCAGGTGATGTATGTCTGTGAAGGTATGTTTTGTGTGTGTGTTCATATGAACGTGTGCTTGTGTGCATGACCAGCTGAGTACGTATTCTGAGAGTGTATTGTCTGTGTGTGTGTGTGTGTGTGTGTGTGTGTGTACCTCTACAGTCATCTCCTTGGACTGCTCCTCAAGCTGTTGGATGACTTCATAGCGAGTGCAGCGGTAGTAGCCTCCTGTCGACGAGCTGTGCTTCTTCCATTCCTCCAGACAGATCCAACAGAAGTCATACTTACACTAGAGAGAGAGAGAGAGAGAGAGAGAGAGAGAGAGACAGAGAGAGAGAGAGAGAGAGAGAGAGAGAGAGAGACAGAGAGAGACAGAGAGAGAGATTATGATGAGATTTGGCCTGAAGCAGCTCAATTAGTTACTGATTACTGGTGCAAAAACTGATACAAATTATCCTCATAATCCTAATCAACATACTGTATGTGATGGAATAAACTCAATCTAGTAGTAAATAAATGCAAATATTAAATGATCATTCAGCTTTTGGATCAGAAATCATTCATTTTAACTAATTTTATCTATACTACTTATAAAACACAGCTGACAGAGATTAATGCTTTTACCTTAAATCACCTTTTAAAATTGCTTTTTGCTGAATGATTTATGGATATTGTCACAACTTCTCCTTGATTTGTGTGTGTGTGTGTGTGTGTGTGTGTGTGTGTACCTTGGCACACTGCATGTGGTTGCAGCCCTCATTCTTCTGAATGGGTGACTTGCAGTTGGCACAGGGTTTGGAGTTGGTCAGCAGCCACAGGCAGTTAGCAGCGTCCTCGTAGGCCTCGCTCACACCTGCCACTGTGGAACACACATACATACACATACACAGACACATATACACACGTTAGTAACATCTTAATAGGCCACCACCTGCCCTATAAACACACCCTTACTCAAACAAATACACACATTTGGCAAATATCAATGATGTGGACACCCGCCACCACAGTGAAAAGCACATTAGACACATCCTGGTTGGCCTTACTGACAGCTGCCGTTAACTGGATGCCAGGAAGCCTTACTGTCATTGTGGTGCCAGTTAAAATAGTTCCTAATAACGATAAAAACTGCTGTAAACACGACAGACTTACACTCCTCAGGCTTCATCTCTGTGACTTTCTGGAGCCAATTCCTCCATGTCTGACAGTCACATGGCTCATGGGCCTCGCCAAGGCACTCCCTGGAGGCAGGGAGGGGGAGAGACAGAGAGACAGATAGAGAAGGTTAGGCTACGGGTAGGTTAGGCTATGTAGAATAGGTAGATTGTTTGTCTTGCTAAAATCTGCTCTTGCCTACCTTGTGTTTTTCACTATGCTTGTCCTATATAATTTTGTTCACCATTGATTGTGTTTAGTTAGATCTAGCTAGACACATTCTCTGTAAAGTCCTCTGAGACATGCTTGTGATAAAGGGCTATATAAATAAACGAACTTGAACTTGAACTAGAACAGGGGATTGAGTTTAAAGCAGCATAACATTTAGTTACTCATTACTAGAGAGAGAGACAGAGAGAGGAAGCAATGCAGGAAACAGGCACATAATGCAAAAATCCTTTTAGACTGTGAGTATTTCCCATATAATTATATTTTGTGGCCAGCCCAAGGAAAATTAACAGTTGCCCACATAATTGTTTGTTAGATTCGCTCCACTGTGATGCATGAATAACACCCCTCCTCCAAAAAAAAAATAAAAATAAAAAAAAACAAGATTGCTGTCAAGCACTAATACCATGTCAGTGAACAACATCGACACCATAGGTCATTATATGATGCAGCAAATATTTTGTCACAGTCGCTGCTCTTTCCAGTGCTGGTATGAACTGAACAGAGAGGCAAAGTTTGAAATGTAGCTTACATGCTGCATTGGCTTATACTGTGAGATAATATGATATGCTGCGCTCGCTAAATGACATGTCAATAACAATGTCAATAACAATGTCGATAACATGTGTAAACAAAGCCAACAAATCATTAGCGTACCAGCAGAAGAGGTGACCCTTGCCACAGTCGACGGCCGGGGAGGGCAGCAGAGGGAAGCTGTGGGGGTCGCTGTCCCCGGGGCCCGGTCTGGTCAGCCGCACCGCCCGCTCACAACGCACCGCAGGACACCAGCGGATGGCTGGATTGTTCTCCACAAACGCCTGGAAGAGATGAGTGAGAGAGATGGGAGAGAAGTAGAGGACAAGGACAAGTGAGGGAGGATACAGACAGGGAGGAAGAGGAAGGGAAGAACAGAACACAAGAGACAAGGGAAAGCAAGTGAAGAGCAGAAGTGAGGAGGTTAAAGAAAGAAAAAGGAAGAAAGAAACAAAGAAAGATAGAAAGAGACAAACAAAAAGGAACAGAGAAAATCCAGTACAAAAAGGTAGCAAGGGGGGCAGGGGATGAAGGGACATAAAATAAATTTACAGTTAGAAGAAAAGTGTTCCCTGAGGTGTTGTGTGTCTTTATTAGTGTGAACACTGTTATTTGTAGTGGAGTGTGTGTGTTTCTACCTTGATATCAAACTGTAGATAGCGCTGGTCCATCTCTCTAGAAACCACGCTCTCTATCACCTGGACTGGCACCAGCTGGTAGCAGTCATAGGCCGGGCAGAAGATATTGTGGGCATCGCCCTCCTGGATCTTTATGTTCAGGAACCTGAGACACACACACATACACACACACAAGAGATTAGACACACACACAAACACATCAAACACATTCAAGTATGCAGGAACATCCACACACACACACACACACACACACACACACACACACACACACACACACACACACAGAGAGGCCCCTACCCCTCCCAGCAGCCTCTGCAGAACTCGTGGCCACAGGACATGTCCACTGGGTCCTCAAACACTGAGATAGAGCAGAGACAGATGCCACACTGCAGGGAGACAGAAGACACACACATCACCTGTTACACAGAGGCTATTTGGCACTGTATTATATCACAATAATACCTGACAAGTTGCTCTACATTCCGATTACTCAAGATTCAAAAGTCGATACTGTGAATTGCCGTGTCAACATCATTATTCCACCATTTGTATCCATATTTATCCAAAGACCCATACAGTCCCATGAGTGCATACATTAATCATTATTAATCTCACCCCTCTCCAAAAATACACCCAAACCTCCTTTAGCTTGTAGACTTCACTAGAAGCCTGATGAGCACTGCGAAAGCCCAAAAGTAAGGAGGGGCGCCACTTGCAAGCAGACAAATGATAAGCACTGGCTTGTCTAATTACACCTGACTTGAGAGCAATTGTGGACAAGAGGCTAATGGTTACAAACACATGTCAACTAAAAAAGCAGAAAGGAGACATCTAGCTAGAAAGATGGCCAACTATGAATGAATTTTCCAGTGGTAAGATTAGCAATTAATCCCATTAACCCCCCCCCCCCACACCAAAAAAAATAACAACATACGGAAGAACATACATAAGAAAGTAATATTCATATTCATGAAAGGTAAATTACCTTTCACTACTTCCTTATTGTGTGTATTACCAGCACACACAATAAGGAAGTAATACTCATGAAAGTTTTGTTATCACCTGAGGAGGCATTTACCTTTAGATAGAATAGAATCAAACAGGGCAGTAAAACGTTTGCTTTTTACTACATATGGTAATATCTCTGTTGTTTTCACTATTACTGCCACCAAACTACCAAGTAATACAACAGAAATCGGTTAAACCAATCTGATTAGCTGCTTCTCTTCTCATAATGAGGGGTAATTTAAACTTTGTGGCCAGTTAGGAGGAATCCTCCTATTTAAGCCTACTGGGTCTCTCACCGTAGCCAGGCCCTCCTCCCCAGGGGTGAGGCAGCTGTCGGTCGGGGAGGTAAGGGTGAGGGTGAGGGGTGAGCGGGGGGTCCTCGGGGTGCGGGGCGAGGGCAGGGTGTCCCAGGCGTTGTAGCCGCTGGGCGGTGGGGTGGGCATGGCCACGCCCGAGCGCTGGCAGCAGCCTTCGGCGTCAGTCATCCAGGCTTCCAGAAGCTTCTCTCTGTCCCAGTCTGAGAGAGGCGGGAGGTTACACACACACACACACATACACACACATTTAAGAGCCTTCTATAAATCCTTCCTATAAATTCACATAAAAACACAGTGACTTGTATGCATACACAGACACATAAACCCACACCCATTTACCCTCTCCATCATGCACTCTCACTCAAATCTGACAGACTGAACAAGGGGCTATGCATTTTTACTGTCTCTCATATATATACACACACACACACACACACACACACACACTCATAAATACACACCATGCGCTCGCAGCAGGGCCTCGGCGGTGAAGAGGGGGGCCTGCAGCATGTCTGCCGTCTCTACTATCAGCATGTCCTTCAGCCTGCGCAGGTCCTGAAGCTTCAGTCCCTCATAGGGCTGGAGGGATGGAGCAGGAAAAATGAAAAGATATTGAGAGAGGAGGGAGAGAAAGGGGTAGGAAGGAGGGGACAGAGGAGGGAGAGATGAGAAAGAGAGAGAGGAGGAAGAGAAAAGGGCAGAGTGGGAAGGAAAAGAGGGTTAGAGAGAAGGTGAGGAGAAGGAATTATGAGACAGAAAGAGATAGATGAGAGGGGTATAAAATAAAAACAAAAAGAGAAGTATGAGAAGGAGAGAAGTGTAAGGAAGTGAAAAAGACAGAGTGAGAAAAACACAACAGGACAAGGATGAGGGGCAGAGAGAGAGAAAGGGGTGAGAGAGAGAGAGAGATGAAGTATTAGCATGGAATTGGCTGCGGGAAGGAAGATCAAACTGCTATCAGTAGGCAGCAGCCGCTGCTACAGGACTGTGCTGGGTGTCCTCCATTTAACTTGGACCCCAAGAAACAGCAGGCGAAGTGTGTGCGTGTGTCTGTGTGTATACTTGGATCACTGCACTTGTGAGGACCAGCGCAACTTGAAACATTTGAAGGTGTGTATGAGAGAGAGTGTGCGTGTATGATGAATATGCATGCCTTGTTTATCTCCTGTTGCCTGTGTAAATGGTGTGCCAACATCACAGTTCCTTCTGTCAGAGCAAGCTGCTGTCATTGTGTGTGTCTGGCACACATGATTTGAACGTCCATGTCTTTTCCATGACTACGTAGGAACATTTCCATGACGTAAAAGATTCAATTCCATCCTGGAGTGTTTGCTGTTCTTTAATTCAGAAAACTCCTGAAGGGATAAAGAGTCTTAACACAACAAATGCGTGTAACTGACCTTTACACAAATTTCAGAAATTCCTTGGCTTTCTCCGTAGCAACTGGAGCAAACCCAAGACCTAATACTTCCCAGGCAACAATGCTACCACTGCACCAATAGGGAAATCCCTTGTGGCTAATAGCTGTTCGCTAACAGGCCTTGCCACAGTTGCTACAATCTCTACACCTTGTGTCTGTGGCGCACAGTGCATAGCTGACAGCGGTATGACTCAATCGCTGACTAAGGTCTGTGTCTGTACAAAGCATAAGCTTTTCAGAAAACACATTAATTCTAATTCCTCTACAACACACCTCTCAAAATTTCCACACTTCCCAAACTCCCTGACCAGTGGGGAATCCCCCGAATGGCGTGCCTGCAGTCTCACCTCCTTGCATCGCAGCAGGTTGGTGTCGCTGTGTGGGTCTGTGTGCGTCTGCTGAGCCGAGGAGGAGGAGAAAACCATCTGTGACTCCAGGCTGAGGGCCAGCTCGGTGTGGTGCTGCCGCTCGGCATGGTCGCATGGCGTCAACTTGTCCTCGTCCTCCACAAAAAGGTCTGCCTCGCTCTGGACTAACAGCTAGAGGGAGGGAAGGGAAAACAAAAGGAATGGGGGAAAAGAGAAGATGAGACAGATGGATGTGAGGAAGAGGAACAGAGAAAACGGGGTGAAGAGGCAAAAAAAAAAGAATGAGTGAGTGGTGGAAGGGAGAGTTGGGAGGGAACAAGAGGAGCAGAGAGAGAAAGAGAAGAGAAGACAAAGAAGAGATGAGGGGAAACAGAAAAGGAATGGTGGAAAGAGGAGTGGACAGCGATACATGAAGGTAGCAGGAGAGAGGAAGAAGAACAAGGGACAGAAAGGTAGAAAGTGAGCAGAGGAAATAAGAGTGAAAAAGAAGTAGAGCGGAAGGGAGGAAGGTTAGTAAATGTATATTGAGAAAGATTGAGGCGAGGAGAGATGAAATGAGAGAGTGGAATTGAGAGAGATTGGTGAATAAAGGGGGAAGGAAGAGAGGGAAAGCAAAAGAGGCGAAGGGGAATTTGTTCAAACTTTCTACCTTAAAAAGTCATTATGGAAAGCCACCTCCTCCCCACCCTTCTCCGTGCGTCTCTCTTTCACAGACACATATATCTCAATCATCTCACACCTCACGCTATTTGTCATTTCACAGCTCTCCTGCCCCTTTCCCTCCCTCATTAAGTTAGTTACATTTTACCGACTCCTTCCCACTGCCCATATCAGAGTTGGCCTCACTTCTCTTTCAATTCAATTCAGGAAATGGATTTTCTTCCAAATCCAAAAGCTGTAAATCCTTTGCCATATCCAATCTTTGTAGAAGTGATGAGAATGAACGCTCCATCATTATTATGTGAATTACAGTTCCAGTTTACATTCTGAATTGAAAGGGAATTGGCTCCAATCTTGGTCCACACACACTCTTTTCTCTCACCTCCACGCAGCTCTTCATGCCGGCGGCGGCAGCGTAGTGGAGACAGGTGCTGTGGTGGTTGTCGGTGGCGTTGACGTTGGCCCTCTCGTACTGGCCCCTGTCCAGCCTGGCCCCCGTCCAGCTGAGGATCATCTGGCAGGGGACAACACACACATATTGACAAACCACACACATAGGCAGCCACACGTGCACACACAGAATGATTTGTATGTCAACTTTGTCGACTCAATTAAAGGAATGAGTTTAAATGCATGCTCATGCTCGATACTATATGGTTGTGTTATTTTATTAAATGTTTTGTTATTTAACCTTTATTTAACAAGGAAATCCCATTGAGATTAAAAACCTCAAACTGCAATAAAGACAAATATAGGAACAGAACAGACTACAATAAAAGCAGAGGATGCAAAATACAGCATAATCTAACAAAACAGTTAAAATGAAGAATAGTCCGCTACACAGTTGAGAAATTTGCTAATTAAAAACAGTGACATTCCAATGACTTAGCCTCCAATTCCTTCATTTTGGATTTAAAAGCATTTAGCGAGATTACCTCGTTCAGTTTTAAGTCATTCAGGAACATATTCCAGGCAGAAGGTGCAGAATACATAAACGCCCTTTTTCCAATCTCTGTACGTACATTCGGGACAGAAATCGTAACAACAAAACATGTTTCCATGGTGTTGACACCACCATGGAAACATGTACAGTGTCTGCTACTGTATGTGTCTGCCTGTATGTCTGGGTGTTTGTACCTGAAGGGAGTCCGCACGCCGCTGCTCGTCCCTCTGGGGCCGGGCCAGCCGCGGGGACAGCGCCCCCTCTGGCAGCAGCAGGATCTGCGGACCCTGGCACAGCACATGGAGGCACGTCTCGTTGTGCACGTTACGCTTGTTAGGGTTGCCCTCTTTGCTGAATAGGAAGGACCTTGAGGGGGAAGGGAGGGCAAGGAGGGAGGAAGAGAAAAGACGAGAAAGTAAGGGGAAAGCAGGATGCGGGGTGAGGAGAGAGAAGCAGATAGCGAGTTTGGAAGTGAGATGGATTGAGAAAAAGTAGGAGTGATTGGCAGCAGGAGAGAGCAGGCAGACAGCAGGAGTGAAACGGAAGGGGAAGAGTGAAATACAGGAGGAGGAAGGGATAGATGGAGTGGAGTAGAGATGATAGAAGGATAGAGTGTAGCAATGAGATGGATTGCAAGAAGAAACGAGCGTGATTGAGTGAGAGGGCGATGGTGAATATGAATGTAAAAGCAGGGCAGAGAGAGGGAGAAGAAAAAAAGATTGCTGAATATCGACTATTTCTGTTTAACATCTCTGAGATAATGGACAGGCAGGCGCACACAGTGATGGATGTACCAGTTGCAGTGGGAGCCAGGCTGGGGCTGCAGTTCTGTTTGGTAAATAGTTTCTCTGCTCTCTGTCCATCAAGACCTCCATTTACTGATTACCACTCCCTCCATTCCTCTTTCCCTTGGCTCCACCCATCTCTCATTTCTCTCTCTGTTTCCTTCTGCCTTTCCATCTCTTAAAAACCTTCTTCTCCCCTCTTCCATCCTCCACTTCCCTTTTTTCCACTCCTTTTCTTCCTCTACATGTCATTTTCCTTCCTCTCTCCTCCTCATCTTCTCTCTCCCACTTGAGATCCTTTCCTCGACCTTCCAATGACAGCTGCATGTTACAGATAAAACCTTGATACTTTTAGTAGAATATTATAACATGAGTTCTGATACATTTGAAATGACCTTCTTTACATCATGTTTGTTGAATGAAAAGAACAAAATAGATGGAAATAATAGGATGTCACAAGATTTGCACTGTTTGAATACATAAGCTGTGATGTGCAAATTTCTAGGCTACTGATTCCGCACAACAGCACAATACCTTGTTTAGGACACTGTCTTTTCCCCATAAAAAAAACACTGTAGTCTCTTGCGATTTGGACATGGCAGTAGTCAATATAGTGATTTGAATGTTTCTTTCTGAGCTCTTCTTCCTGTCCTTCTCCCTTCTTCTTCTTCCCATCTTCCACTTTCACCTTCTCATCCTGTCATCCTCTCCCCGGCCGCCAGCCTCTCCCTAATGACAGTGTACTGTCGAGGAGGTCAATTCACCAGCACAGCGATAATCACTAATCACTCCCCTCTTGACTACACCCCAACACCCCCCCCCCACCCCCCACCCCCACCCCTACACAAACACACACACACAACCCCATGTTAAGGATGGATGGCCCTAATACAAGTCTAGTGGGAACAAATGGCTGGAAGACATCATAAGGTTCACTGCAATTGTCGGGCACCAACGTTGTTGTTCAGAATATAATTTGATGAAGGCGCTGCGAGAGAAAGCCTCTGGGGAGAGTTATAGTGGTGCGTTTTCACCCTGAACTGCTGAATTAGTATGTGGTGTGACCAAATAGGGACCAAATCTGGTCAAAGTCCTGTAGCGTGGAAGCACCGGGTAGCTTTAGGAGGGTAAATTAGGAGTCATAAACAAGAAAAAAACATAAAAGTTTTGTAACCTCTAGTTTGGCAGTTGTATGCTGACAACGCAATTTGCTTTATCTCTTTGCCTTCCTCCAATGGATAGCAAATCCATTGTTCACAATGACTGACCAATTTACAATTACCATTCAAATATTTTCAAGACTGCGCATTCAGTTGTTGTGGAGGAAGGGTTTCACTTCCTGAACTACACCCATTTTTCTAGTCATCGGTCAAACTCGTGATTGCCCAATTTGCACATCTCACGGGACTACGAGTGAATCCAACCCACCAAGAAAACTAGAAGGGAGCGAATAACGCAAACAAATATATGAAGCAGACATGCGATAGAAATAATCTTAAAAAGAGCCGTTGCATCTACCAGCCCTCGCTTGTCTTCTATCTGTGAGTCTTTATTTGGTCTGAGATTTGCCAGTCATCTAACCGCTGCCTCTGTCCAATCAGGTTGAAGAAAGAAGCATTTCCTCTGATACTTATCGCAGCAGTGTGCTCCGTCCAACCCTCCTCTCTGGCCCATTATAGGCTAGCAGGAAGGGAAACAAATAAACCACCAATTGACTGTCTGCGTTATACAAACACACACACACACAACCGAGAACACACACAGTTTTTCCATTGGACTCGTACACACTAAGCAGTTGTGAACTCCCATTTTTCCCCTCACACACAAACACAAACACGCATGCAAGTGTGCACACAGACACACAGATAATTTACTGGCCTTTTCAAACAGCTTCCTCTGACCCCCCTGTAATCACGGAGAAAAAGGGCAAGAGAGAGGAAGAGTGCGAGGAGGAGGAGGAGGTGAGGAGGGCTATTGAGTCACTGAAGCAGCTGTCTTGCTCATGGCCAGCAGCCTGATTATCCCACACAGGGGAAAAAAGACACACTGGAAGCGGTGTCTTGCTCTCTGTAATTTTGTCTTTTGACCCCTCTTTTTTATGACTCCTATAAATGTATTTATACGTTTACAATTTCTGTCAAGATATCATCCAAAGGAGGGTGTGTCTGTGGTACATCAAAATACATGAGTGTGCTTGCAAACAAATGTATGGCTTTGGGTATGCCAATATGAGCTATTTTCCCCAGGCAAGAAAATCATGGCATAGAATAATTTTGTCTCTGTGTGCTTTAATATATATGTGCTTGACTTAGCATATGTTTGACTCAAATTGGCTATGTACATAAGCAGTGTTTCCTCTGTGATGTTATGTAGCAGTAGTGCAGTGCCAGTGTAAGGTGAAGTGCTAAAAACTTACTTTCATTACAGCAACACTAATCCTAAAAAATGGGGCTATGAGCTTCTTGGAGTTACAGAGGATAAATTGGCTAATTTACACTGCTTTTATTTCACTTCACACTTCTCTAGCAGTGGTAGTAGCATTATTGCTGTGCTGGTGCACCACTGCTGAAAACCCAAGAAAGACTGACGGCAGGGCTCCTAAACTCACTTGGACATCAAATTCAAGGCTTTTTCAATTACTTTCCAGGTCTTTTTTTATTAAATTAAAGGACTCAAAATTGGCATGTTTTAGGGTAAGACATGACATTTGTCAAAATAATATATCATTTTAAAACTGCTGCCATATCAACACAAACCGACATCACAGGGTTTTTTGATCCAAGAACAGAGAGAGCTGAGGCATATTGATGAGTTTGGGTGCTATGTTTTAATAAAAAAAATGAGTACTTTCAAAACCATCCGTTCATTTTCACAAACTCACGGCCTTATTATAGTTTTTCTCAAATCCAACTTTCAAGGATTTTCAAGGCCCATGGAAAACCCTGTGACCGATGTGTGGCTGTGTTTTACCTGAGCAGACGCGTCATGGCGTGGCGGCAGACGTAGTGCAGCGGCGTGTTGTGCTGGTACTGCTCTCCGTAGGATGCGTTGGGGTCCAGGCCCTCCCTGAACTGGGGGTTGCCCTCGTACAGCTGCCAGGCCAGGGCCTCGTCGCCGCTCACCAGCGCCTTGCGGAATTTGGTGGCCGTGTTGCCCATGGCTTCGACCTCGCTAAGGGCCGCCTACAGGGAGTTGTGACAGATGCCTGCCTGCCTGCCTGCCTACGTCGTCCTCCTCCTCCTCCTCTTCCTCCTCCCCCGTTCACCACAGGTCGTAACTTAGAGCAACATGGTTCACTGTATGTTCCAGCCCTGTAAGTGGGGGAGAGAGAGAGAGAGAGAGAGAGAGAGAGAGAGAGAGAGAGAGAGAGAGAGAGAGAGAGAGAGAGAGAGAGAGAGAGAGAGAGAGAGAGAGAGAGAGAAGAGAGAGAGAGAAAGAGAGAGAGAGAGAGAGAGAGAAAAGATTGATTAGAGGAAAGCGATGGTGGGGGAAAAGGAAGGGGTACATAAGAAGAGGAAAGAGAATTAGAATGAGAAGAAAAAAAGGAACAGATTGGTGGAGGGAGGGGGTGACAGAGGGGGAGACAGAAGTAGGGAGAGAGACGGAGGGGGAGAGAGAGAGAGAGAGAAGCTTGAGAGAGAGGCTCAATCAATCAGTCCATCCATCGATCAGCTGGATGTGCTGCAGCGAGGATGTTATCTTACAGGAAAGAGAGGGAAAAAGCAGGGACAGAAGACAGAAGTGAGAGAGGGAGATAATTATAAAGAGGGCGAGCGAGGGGGCAGGTTAATGATATCCAAGCCATTGATTAGTTAGTCAGCTGATGAAAGGCAGGGTCAATATTACCACAGTTTGGCATGGAGTTAAGTTAGCTTGAGTTAGCATATATTAGGCTGTTTACCTTCTTGTCTGTTACAGGAGAAATGTGAGTGTGCGTGTGAGTGTGTGACAACATGCAGCACTAATATCCTGGAACCAAACCAGTTTTGCTTTGCTCCTTTGCTCTCCAGGCTCTCAACCAAAGAATCACAAGCATCACAGCTATGGCTGCTATGGCTTACTCTACTAGCATCTACTGAAATAAAACTTAGCTTCGTTTTTAGTTTCACAAGTTCTGTTCTCCATCTCTCTCTTTTTTGCCACACATATAATCACTATCTTTATCAATATGTTCTGCTTCCTTTCTTTCCTTGTCCCCCCGCCCCTCTCTCTCTCACACACACACACACACTTTGTCTTTCTTTAACACACACACACACACACACACATACACACCATTACATCCTCTAATGAGTGCAGCCTGTGTATGTGTGTCTGTGTGTATCGGGCTGTTGAGGGTATCATTACAGTCTTCATTCTATGGCCATCTGTCTAGCCCATACAAAGAACCTCTTTTAGCTCAGCTACAGTTGGCCACTGGCTGCCCAGCTTTGGAACATTTGAATAATGTGGCTGGCTGCCTCCCCTCCTCTGCCTCCATTTCTATGCAATGACAGACAGGGACACAGACGGAGACACAGACAGACAGAGGCATACAGGTCATACAGAAGCTACCGCCACTGATAAATAATAGCCAACATTTTGTGAGTTCTGCTCCAGTGGTGCCTGCAGTAGACTGGACCTTGTGCATGCATGTGTGTGTGTGTGAGAGTGTGTGTGTGTGTGTGTATCTGTAAGGGGGAGTTTACTATAGTTAATAGGTCAGTCTGTCTGCTTGGCTCTCTGTTTTGTGCACAGTGGTTTACTTCCAGTTCACTTCACCCCTCTCTGTGTCTCAGCCAGTCTCTCTCTCTCTCATACTAAATAAGGACAGACAGTCTGGACATGGAGGGACTTTGAAATTCCAGAGATCTTTGGTCCTGCTGTTTGTAGTTAGTAGTGACACTACTATTATCTACTATTATGAAAGCTCTTTGTGCCTACACGTCATTTAGTGGTCAGGTGGAGCGAGTCTAAAGAAGAGAGCTTGCGTCATTGTTGAATGAACATTTGTCCTATCAGCCTTAAACCAAGGCAAAGTGCTATGGTCCTGAAATGTGTTCAAAAATTATCAATATTAGTCATAGATGTCACTTGAACTATTATTATAACATAAGTACCCTATTCCTGACTTAAGCCCTAAATCCAATTTAACAATCAAGACTCAGTTCAGACATGAGCTCAAGAGTCCCGAATACATGATCTTTTAAAACACAAAAACGGTGAATACTCTTGTCTGGAATACAGGGGGACAATTCTAGATTACAAGAACCCAGGTCATCAGTTCTAGAACACTAAAACACAGTTCCACAATACACATTCAATTCTAGAACACAAGAGCCTCAATAAAATAATACAAAAGGTAAGTTCTAAATCAAACACTCAGGTCTACAATACAAGAACCCGGAAGACCAATACTTTTGTAGAAAACAATAAATAAGGTCTAGAGCTTGGATTTCAGTTGAAGAAGTCAATAATACAGTACTAAAGCGATTCAGCTCGACAGCTTCTGAAACATGTGATCAGTTTTACAACATACTATAAGCCCCATAACACAGGAATCCAATTCTGTTGACCAGGATTTTAATTCAAATCGAAAACACGGTTCTTTCAGTATCTGGTAGACAAAACAAGACGCCAGTCCTGACTGCATGGATTCACAATTAAATACACCTACTGTAATATGATTACAATTCTCAGAAGTTGAAGTACATTTGATATTGATGTGAGCTGATGCCTGACCGCACATCAACTCAAACATTTCGGTCAAAGTAAGGGCGGAACATGTTGCTGCGGGCTGGATGAAAACTGCTGGATGACACAGTCGGTTTACTGTCAACTTACATGAGCGAAACAAAGTCAAGCAAGAAATGCATCATGAGATACAGTCTAACTTCAGTTCCATTTCGGCGTTTACCAGTTTGCTAAAACTAGCTAGGTCATGCGTGTATCAGCTCAATTCAGGTCAGACCTCGTGTGGTTAGCCCTGAAGAAGTGTGTCAGCATGAAATGGAGCACAAAACAAAACAAAGAGCCCCGCGGTAGCTGCCAGTCGACTTCTCTATGCTTCTGCCCATGCGGCCCCACAGTTAAAGCTCCTTTGTTCAACAAACTGACAGTCTGTAAATTTGACCGAGTGGAAAGCGAGGCGGTCACGGCATTGAAATAGGCTACCCAAAAATGTTGCCGACAACCGTTTTGGATAGCCGCGGCTGTAACGTTACCGTGGGCAAACGTTAGCACCCAAGACAACCTACAGCAGCTAGCAAACCATCTCCCAGGTTAACGTTAGCGTTAGCCTAAACTCGCGAATGAGAGCTACAGCAGTCAGAGACAACATCAAATCTCCACTGTGAGCGTTTTACTTACACGGTCGTTTTACTTGGTCACTAGTCGCACATCCAAAAACTCGTGTAAATCGAGTGCCATTATCTTATTGTTATTATTATTCGCATCCGGCTTTTCTGCTGGACCATCCTTTCTGCCGCTGGACCCAGCAGGGATGATGCTGAGAGCGGAGGGCGAGACTGGATCGCTTCTGTTGTTGTTGCTGCCAAAAAGAAAACCGTTTTGCGCATGCTCGTCATGAACTGTCACAAGAGGGCTTTCGTCTGATTGGTCAGCGTCTGGGTGCGCTCGTTTTGTTACAACGGGTTCTTTTTAGTACTCTTCTTTGAAATTGAAGAATTTACTTTAACCGCCGAGCGAAGTGAGTTTGATAATTCGAGCGTTTACTCTCCTCTCTCCTCTGTCTTTTCTCTGAACGTATCCGTGGAAATAAACGTCACCATAAAGATAAAACCACGATCACCACACGATCAGACTTTAGACTTTAGTTTATTGATTGATACAAAAAAGTAAAAAAAACAAACAAACATGTATTTACAATAACAATCTTATCATTAGCCCTGATGGCGTTTCATCCTTACAATTAACCATACATAATAACTAATAAAAAGACGTGCAAAGGAGCATCTTAGCCAACAAACTGTCTCTTGCCTCTCTCCATCTCTCTCTCTCTCTCTCTCTCTCTCTCTCTCTCTCTCTCTGTCTCTCTCTCTCTCTCTCTCTCTCTCAATTCACTTCAATTCAAAAAGCTTTATTGGCATGGTAAGATATTTACTACATTGACAAGGCAATTATACAACAAAATAGTAATAAAATTAACAACAGAAGACAAAAGCAATACAGACACTCAAGTAGACTTTAAAAGTTAACTGCAAACCTTCAGCATTAAAATTAAAAATCAGGTGGAGTTTTTCAATAATCACAAAAAGAAATTAAGAAATTAAGTTACAGTTGCAACATTCATCCTAGTGCATATTCAACATGAGAAAATATATTATATATTTGACGTGGCTGAACTGTCTTTCATATGGCTGTCTCTTAGGTTATGGCAGGGTAACAAATATTCCAAAGTCTTACATAATTTTCTTTTTGTGTTTTGATAATATGGTTGGGCCAGATTGGGGAGGGTTAGTAAAAGCTGGTCAGATGGCTGAGGGGAATCTCTTTTTATTCTCCTTCTCTCTCTCGCTCTCTCTCTCTCTCTCCTGTCTGTCTAGGTGTCCTGACAGCAGATGCCCATGAGGCAGGCCTGACACAGGCCCGCCTCATGTGGTTTGGTCCAGACTTTTTCAGAGCACCCTGACTCGTCATCCTCATCGTACTCTTCCTCCTCTCCGTAGCAATTCTTCCGGATCTTGGCGAACAGCCTGAGCAAAGCCTCTTCCACCTCTTTTTGGGAAAAACCCGGGAGGTCGAACTCATCGTCCCGGCAACGGCGACAGGCTTGTCCAAAGGGCCGCATGATCACCGTCCCCCTCGCTGTCTCACTCCGCAGCCGGTAACGGAACAGCACCACCACCCGCGCCGAGGGCCAGGTCTTAGAGCAGGAGCCACACTGGAAGCTGGGGGGGAGTACATTATTAAACATAAATTATCTGCATTATTTGAATAGATCTAGGATCTGGGACACCCAAACTTACTGTTAAACCTTCTGGAGGTGTTGTGGGCCTAATTCAACCAAGCATCTGTGACACAGGTGCCCACTTGAGTTGAGAACAATATTGCCAAAGCATCAAACATTTAAAGATAATATACTCACTCTCATCCACCCCCTTTCCCTCTAACATCCAAACTAGGTTTCTACATTGGTCTCCCAGAATAGCACAAGGGATAATTACATCAGATCCTGTGTTTTGGTAAATGTCTCCACAACACGCGGTGCTATTGTGTGTAGCTACATAGCAGATGACTTATGGGTTTGTTTGGGTTTTTTTTTTTTACAAAGCTTCATGTTTCAGATGCAGTACCATGTTTTGCCACAGAATGACACTGTTTTATTATTGTACACAGCCTGTTTCCATGTCATGAGATCACACTGTCATCTAACCTGATGTGTGCACGTTCCCACAGGAATGACAAGCAGTCCCACAGGGCATGATGAGACAAATATCTATGTTTACTAGTGGGAGTTGGTTATGAACAAAGACAACATCCAAAATCCTGTAGCCCTTATCTCTGATAGTTTGCACCTAAAAATTATTTTTATTATAACTCAGTAGCCTACATGTAATCAATCTTTACTCCCTATGATGTAAATTACTTTTAAATGGTGATAAACGTTCATATCATAAGGAGATAAAACCATACATACTGTCCAAAGGCACAGTGGCTGTAGACCTTCCAGCCTCTCTTCCTCTCCTCCTTGGTGACTTTGTCTGTCTGGCTGTAGTTGAAGTTGAGATTCCACTGGTCTCCATAGTCCAGCTCCTGATCTTCATCCAGCAGCTCCTCGAAGACGTCCTTCCACAACGATGCCTGCCAGTCTGCATATAAGGGGGGACAAAAACAATGCAAAAAACATCAGAAGATAGTGGCATTCAATTTGTTGGGTGTACAATCAATAAAGTAGTAAAAGTAGGGTTCTCTGTGTCACAACGCCATAAAAACATAGGCGCTGCCCTCCTTAAAAGAAACTTCCAAACTATCTGCATCAGAATAAAAAAAGAACTCTTAAAGTATAATTGCAAGACCAAAACATTGCTGTTTTTCAGCTAATAAATTAATTTGGAGCGTAGAACCGCGCCCTTGTCCCTTCTTTTTAGTCTGATATATAATAACTAGGCAAACCAAATAAATCCAAAGAGCTGAATTATGATTAGAGCAAATGTAAACACTTCAAAGAAAGATAGACCGAATTAATATGTCTGCTAGAATTTGCAATGTTGCAGCAGCAATATGTGAAATTGATCAAACGCAAAACTACGCCACATCATAGCCTCCTATGATTAATCCTTCTTTCTGTTCCTCGTGAAGCTGCTTGTGATGTCGCCTACCGTAACTCATGGTCCTTGATGTTCAGATGTTTGCAGAGTTCCTTGACGACGAAACCAAACGACGCTTCTGTTCTGAATTCAGCGTTATGTCGCTGTCCATTTATATTGTCCTCCCCTGTGTGTCAACAACAATACTCTGGAAAACGAAACTTAACATCATACTTTCAGTTTCCACCTTCTCAATAATCGGCATGTTGCATAATATGCTCCAGGCAAAAACCCCCGTCATAGGCAACAGTACATATTTACAGTAGTAAATAGGTTAAATAAGTTAATTTTCCTCGACTATTCACTTTATCCATCGTATCCAGGCTATACATTCTATCCTGCTAACTCTGAGTGGAATTAGTACAAATATATCCTTATTTTGCCCCCTGGGGATTCCCCGGGTCCCAGTTTGGGAACCACTGACATGTCTGCCGTGTAATAAAATAAGATGAGCATATTGCATCATTTTGTTTTTGTCTGGGCTGGTTTACACTATTTAGGCTCATAGACCACTGTGCATGAGTTCAAACCAATCGTTTAGTTCTGCCATGGTTGTTCAATTCAATTCAATTCAATTCAGTTCAGTTCAGTTCAGTTCAATTCAAAACTTAATTCAAGTTCAGTCTGTGTCATTGTAATCTAACAACCTCTTCTACACTTCTGTCCCCATTCTCTAAATGAATGCAGAGACTTTTTAATAACAGGCTTGTTATTATTGAGCCTTCAAGGCCTAATAATGTTCAAAATGGTCATTATCATTATCATTCTTATTTATGAAGGAGTTTGTTTAATTCTAATTACATTAATACAATAAAATCTACTATGTAATATACCCTTTCACAGTTTTTGATTCAAGGAACATTTGCCAAGGTCTACGCAGGTGCAAGTGACTTTGAGTTTCACATAGAGAACAACACACACCAGTTCAGTAGGGGGCGGTCTAAGGTAAGAGTTGTTTGTGGATTTGCCACAGGTTGCAGTGGACTTATTTGCCTTGCAATAGCAGTGGCATCTTTCAATACAAGGCGCAAAGAAGTATTTTAAGCACTAATGATATGAGTACTGAGTTATAGACCATTTCTCAGGAGTAGTATAATTGTATCAGCTTTCCATATATAGGTTAATATATTTTCAGTATCACAGTGTTTGAAGAGCAGCAAGTCACAGAGGAACAGGAGAACGGCTGCCAACCTGATAGTCAGACATAATGCACTTTTAGAGAAAACCAAGGAGCGCATTCTTATCATTACTGAGAACGAGTGGCAAGGCTCTCTCAGGGACTCATGCTGTGTTCGGTTATCAGCAGGGAACTTGAAGGCCTTTTCATTTTCTAACTTGGAGTCTGAAGTGCTCTAAATATCCCATGAGGAAGATGGAGATAGTGAGGCTGCTGTTCAGGTGCTGAAGAGAGATACAGACATGGATCTGGACACTGAGGATGCTGCTTTCATAGACAGAGATATATACCTCTTTACAAAATTATTTTATATTGTTTGTTTCCATTTTTTATACAGCAACACCAACTGAGTCTATGAAAGGCCAGCTCAAAATGTTAATCATACACGATTGAAAATGTGGTTCTTTGACTCACTATAGCCCAGATGACCAATTTTGCCTTGTAAGAAAAATGTAAAAAGAACCTCATAAATAATGTTTTGGTCAAAAAAAGGATCATGAATAATGAATAAGTCGGCTCATCCTGTCACCCTCACCTGCTCTTTGCAGTTGAAAAGAAGCACAGAAAAGAAGAATCACTACCGCTTTTGATCAAGTTAATATTTTATTGTAACTTTTTTCACAAGAAGCACAAGCAGTATCTGCAGTCTGACATCATCTGGCTCGGGTTAGCTTACCACTATTATAGTATTTTGTTAACCCCCATTTTAAATGGTCAAACAATAAGCAGGGATCCTGCATTTCAAGGCACAGAGATGGAACTGTTGCTGTTTGTCAGAACACATAACAGTAATTAATGTAATACACATACGAACTATACTATGAACTTGCTTTGATTGGAAGTAGCCTTTAAGCTTTGTCTACTGTTGCACTCAAGTCTCTATGTAGTGTCAACTAAATGCCTAAATTGAATGGAAGTGTAGTCTGTATGTTTTCATTGTCATCTGTTTTCTGCCCTGATAATGTGCAGAATGTCTCCTGCCTGATGTAATGTGAAGATTGAAAAGTTGTTTGTGACCAAGGCTTTTTCCTCCCTCTGTAACCTTCACTGGTCTTACTAACATTTTGTAGCATCTCATATTTAATTGATAGGCTCTTCACAGTCACCTAACTGCACAAACATGGTTCATGACAACAGGTGCAACATGTACTTTATGTCCTGCCTCAAGGCTTGCGATGTCGCTCTTCATAATGACCAAGTACAACCTTTCTAAAACAAGTGCCCCTATCAAGCTGAGCTTTAACTGTTTTGTCAGCCGTTCCTGACTGTTTGGTGACATTCATAATTGTATGGGATTGCTGCCTGTTTACCTTTTCACCCTGCCCTCCTGTTGAACAACAGTTTCCTCTATAGCGGCCCACATATGACATGTTTGGAAAATTCAAGCCCATACCAAAAGTGCTGTTGGTGCAAACACTGCTACTCTGCACCATCATTCTACATTGAAGGAAGACAAACCTGTGCTTTTGTCACTTTTTGCCATCCTGAAGTCCCTTTTAAGAAGATTTTACTGATTACATTTAAAGCACGGCATGGTTATTTGGCCCCTCCCTACATCACTGACCTTATAACTCCCAGACAAGCCAGAGTGCACCCTTAGGTCCTGGATCAGAGCCTTCCTGTCTGGTGCAGTCTAGACTCAAGACCAAAGACCAAGGCTGAGCGTTCTCCATCAGGGCCAACCTGCCTGAGGAGAGGAGATTAGGCTGGTTAATCAGTTCAGTCTTTTATATCACTTCTTCAAATCCATTTTTTACAAACCTGCTTACGTGCTTAAATTGTTAAAATCAAACCTATAGCAGTTCTTAGATTCTTTATGTTATTGACTACTTTTTATGTAATCTTTTGTTTTTATGTAATTTCTTCTTATGCTCTGTAAAGTGCATAGTGTTTTTGAAAAGCTGCTATACAAACATTATCAGTAGCAGTAGAGTAGCAGTAGTAGTAGTCATAGTAGTAGTAGTAGTAGTAGTAGTATTCATGCCAGTTTGAAGCTCTATAGTAGCAGCATGCTGATTTCCAACTTAATAAGTCAGACCCTTATTTACTTAAACTCCTTTCCTGAATTCAGCTTCCTGAATAATCATTACTAACACCACCTGACACAGGTATGTAGTCAGCTCAGTCTGTTCTCTGCTCTCACACACACACATGCACACATATGCAAATCCATTCACACACTGTGGGGACTTTCCGGCACATACTGTCTGGCTGCTGTCCAGAATTTCTACCTGAGCTGTTTATGGTTTAAGGTGATGGCGATGCAGGGAGCCCCACCCAGTACTAAATAAAGATTACAGTGCTTTTCAA
>NC_136015.1:13410667-13473167 GCF_048128805.1 Centroberyx gerrardi
ACGGCCTTTCATCTAAATAACTTAAGATCCCTGTAATTGTAAAATAATTGGTGAGATAATAGCTGGTGTCTGCCTTCTAATTCCACAGTCCTGTCTGTTGAGCAAGGGAAATACATGTGTCCTATTCCATAGACTTTGGTCCATAGGCTCTGATAACAACAACCTGTTTCACAGACTGATCAGTTCTGTTTGGAGTTTTGACTCAAACCAGCAATGTGTTGATTTGAGCTACACCTTTGCATGCTTTTACTTCTTTAATTCACAGTGAGTCATTGGGCAGGAATAGTTCAACATGTGGTTATAATTTGAGGGAAAAGTTTGTAGTGCCAGTTTCTGTGGCGTCTCTGTGCCTGTGCTTCCTATTATAGATCCCATCTTCTCACACTAGCCATTTGCCCAAGGCTGCATCCATTCAATATGTTTGTATTGTATGGATATCTAGGGGTCAGTGTCTATTTGTATAGGTGTTGTCATTCAGGTATGTGTAATATTGTGTTAGTGAGCAAAAGAGAAACATTGTTATGCTTTTATTGGGATTTATTGGCAGACATGAAGGCACTTGGAGCAGACGACGAGGACATCTGTGTGTGTTTCTGTGTAAAACACAGTTAGAAAAAGGCCATGTCTGCCTGAAAGAGAGCATATATGCTGTTGTGTATTCTACCTTGAGCTGTCTATTGTGTGGTATGTTGACAGGCATGCTGAGGTGTGATGATATATGGAGACAAGTTGTGTACATGTCTCTGGTCTTATCTGTGCGTGTGTGTGTGTGTGTGTGTGTATGTTAAGGTGATAAAGTGGCACTGAAAGGTCCTGACAGGAGCATCGGGAGGCGACAGGCTCATCCCTCCAAACCTGTTTTCAGGTATTCTTGTCTTACTCTATTCACACAGAATAATCAAATAGCATAATTCGACCAAAGAGGTATGCTGGATCAGTGAGTGTTTGTTTAGCGAGGCGTGTTCAGATACGAGTGTGAGTTTGTTTGATAGAGAGAGAGAATAGACAGAGAGAGAAAGGAGAAAGTAGTATTTTTTTGTGAGTGTGCTGACTGTGTGTTTGTGTCTCTTCACTCTCTGATTCACGTGTTGAGACAGATAGAGGCTGCCCATCTCGCAGCTCTTTGCTCTCGCTTTTCTCTCCCTCTTCCCAAGTCAGTGTTCATGCAGGAATGCTGAGAATGAGCCATTTACATTCGCTCATTGAGCAAACACTGGGCATGTCTGAATATTGACTTTATTGATTTCAAGTACCTGCAATTTAGGTTTGTTGCCACCTGCCTTGCCCTGTGGTGGTTTACTGTTTCAAACTGACTTTGTTTATGGCACATTTGGCGCCTGTCCTTTGTATGAGAAACAGAAAATATAATAAGAGAGAGAGAGAGAGAGGTTGGTAAGAGATTGTTAAAACTATGTTTAGGAGAGAGACCAGAATTTACAGCCACACAATATGTAACACTCATGATATTAGAGAAAAAAAGTAATGTTAATTAGAACTAATCAGATTAGACCAGAATTCCACTATGCAGTTATATTTCACCTATATGACTATTGTTCTTAGATTTCCATTTTATTTACTGATTTATTTACTTTTTTAATTTAATTTGATATTATTATATTTCTTTGTTTAATACAAGACTTTCGATTGTATTTAATCTAATTATCTAATTGTACCCTCTTTTACATTATATTGTTCATTGTTCTGCATTGGCAACAATGGTTACCATTCATGCCAATAATGCAAACTGAATTGAATTAAATAGAGAGAGAGAGAGAGAGAGAGAGAGAGAGAGAGAGAGAGAGAGAGAGAGAGAGAGAGAGAGAGAGATCCCTATCATCATGTGTGTCACTTCCTACAGTTTGATGCATGCTGCAGTTGCTATAACAACAAACAAAGCAGCACTTTTGTTTGAATACCCTACCAGTCAGCCAGGTGGAGAGTCTGTCATCATGATGCTTATTATGGTGTGTTATTCTGTTGCTTCATTCACGGTGACCCAGAGGTCAGAGCGTTGAATAAGGAGCCTCAGGTTCTGTAGTGCAAGCAGTGCAAACACTTCACCTCAGGGTCCGTGCACTGCGGTCGATCCTCCTCTTGAGTGGGGTGGGAATTATCTGCTCTAACTGAAGGACAAGAACAGTTGCGTTGCAGTACTCAGAACTCGGAGATATAGGCACTCCCTGTGGTTTCTGTCTGTCCTTGTATGAGCACACATGGTGGAAAGACTTTCTGAGACTAGCACAGGCGGGTGCACATCCTTCAGTTTAGGACTATTATCACATCTGGACAGGTATGTCTTGTCCTGCTGCCTCAGCAAGATTCACTTGTATGCAGAGCAAGTCCTGCGCTGCTAGATTGCTTTAAAAACGATTGAGAAAACACAGCAGATCAAAGCACACATGATTCCTCCATATAAGAAACTTGGCGACACTGAAATTATTCCATGCACGCAGCATGTGCTCCCAACATGGCTCCCTACCCACCATGGAACTTTTCTTTGGAATGGGGGCGGTCCACCACAAGGTCTGTTTCTATGGTTAGAAATGAGTCAGGAAGCAGGATGTTAGCCATTTTGCTAGCAGATGAATCACCACAGAGCAGCACGTTGCAAGTTAGCCCTAGGCTAGTCCAGGCCGGGCTAGCCGGTGACTCACCCAGCTACTGAGTAAACAGTGTTCTCCCTTTGACTGCAGGGTAGGGCTCGAGCACTTTGCTATCATTACCAATTTCCTTGGGTGTGTGGAACTTTACGGAAAACACGTCACACAGCAGGTACAACTTTACAAAACACCTATTCACCCACCCACTCAGACTCAACTACAGTTCTTCAGACTTTAGGTTTCCACGGTGATGTATCCAAACAGTAAAAAACACTTCCTGTTTTGATCACATGCTGCAGTGTGCAGAGGAAACCACATGTGTTCCCAGCGTTTACCAGTTTGCTTTGACCACCTCTAAAGTTAAATAGTTGTTTTCCTAAATCTCCACCATCGAATGGAACATCCAGTATGCAGCAGTCAGGAGTGCATTAGTATAATGTCTAAAGTCTCCCCAGTCTTTCCTGTCTCTCTACCTTGAACTATGTAATGCCAAAAACATAACCTTAGCATTAGTATCAGTGGCAGCTCCTGGCTGGTCTTTTGGAGGCAGACAAGCAGGCCAGTGAATAATGCCTAAATGCCAAATAATAAATAATAATGCCCACATGTGTACCACTCACATAGGAGTGAATTAATAGATTTTGTTAAGGCTACCATTCTCCGCCTTGCTGCGTGTTGTTTTCATATAGTTTCTGTTGTCCAATTGAGTTGTGTCTTTGCTTTCCATCTTCCATTCCGTCTTGTTTTTCTTTTTTGGCTTCTTTCTCTTCCTTTCTTTCTTCTTTTTCCTCCTTTCTTTTTTTCTCTAGCTTCCTTTCTTTCTTCCTCTTCCTTTCTTTCATTCTTTCTTTTGAGGAGTGAGCAGATTTGTAAAGTAAAGAGCTGATTCTTCATCCTCATATGAAATTATATGTATGGCTGTGGATAATGTAGTTCCCAGTCAGGCGGGTAAGACAGCTGACAGGGAGCTTTCCTTTACCTAGACATACTGTAACTTTTGCTCTGTGGCCACTGAGGTCTGTGGATCTGCTCAGTGAATCTTACAACTTCTCCATCTCTATCACACACACATAATCGCACACTCACAAATTGTTGTCACAGCGTGCCTTTCAATACCCTAAGTTAAGTTTGTCAGTTCATGTCATAGCATACTGAGTAGCATACTCATCATGCTCATCAATTTATGAGTGACACAGAATTCAGGATGAGGTTTGAGTAGCAACTTGAACCATGACGCACCTGCATGACAAGTTTACTGAGCAGAAATATGAGAGAACCTGTCTATACAGCTCTTCACACCTCACCCTTTCCCACCCCTTTCTTACCACACTCCTTTCACTAACTTGACTTGGTTCTTTCTCTCCCTCCTGTCTTTTTTCTATCCCGTGATTTTTCTTTCTCCTGACCTTTATTTACAATTTGCTCATAAGCCTGATTGAATTTCAGTTAATCATTGGTGCTATCACATGGATGACATTTCAGTGCTGAATACAACTCTAATCTCATATCCAGTGGACAATTAAACAGGGTGTGTGATGCCATAGCTGAGAACTGAGTCAAATATATCCATATAATATGTGAGACAGATGCTACTCAAAACATTATGAGATGCATCAAACAATAAATAATGGCAAAAATAAGGACAGATGTCTTGGTTGGAAATTATTTTTGATTCAATTCAAAGAGTATTCACATTCCCTCCTTGGATTAAATTTTGTTCAACTGTCACCTTAAAAACCTGGCCCGATAGCAAATTTCTGTGTTGAGATCTGTCTCAAGTGTTGCGTCCGTTGGTGATTTAGAGTGTAAGCATGTGGCATTGTGTGCAGGTAAAGGTGTTAATGTGAAAGGTGTAATCATTATACTTACTGTACTGGCTTTGACAACAATAGGTGCTTTATGCAAGACGTTAGGGGCAATCTGTCTATCTGTGTGTCCTGAATCCTGACACAAAGCGTGCTTCCTCTCACCACCCTAAGGGATATTTAGTTGCATTAAGAGCATTGTATACCACCGATGGAGGAGTGGCCTGCTATGTATGTGCAGTCACAAAAGCAGCGCGACCGTAACATGAGAACATTTGATTGTTTTGTTTACATAAATGCTATTCTGTTGGTTCTTTCTTTCTTGGTACAGTATGTAGTGTCGCTAAACGTTGCTACACAGGCAGCTAAATGAAAATAAGGTGCTAACAATTAGCTTTGTACATATCATCTATTCTATTTACCAACCTAGAAGATCAATTTGTCTGTATATGTGCCTAACACCATGCATTGAAAGCATAACCTTATATGTTCCTCTGACTTTGCTGCACAGGTTCAAACTCCTTCCTCCCTTACCTTTCCTCACCCCTGAGCCCTAACCTTTGACCCCACCCCCTCTCCAACCATGGCACACCGGTCTCAAAGTTCTGATATTGGCGATAACCCCCTGGACCCCAACTACCTGCCCCCACATTACCGCGAGGAGTACCGCCTAGCTATTGACGCTCTGACAGAAGATGACCTACAGGTAACATTGCAGTTGCGTGCATGTGAAAAGACTCATGTTCTACCGTATATGTGTATTACCATTGAGATATACTGTACATTGATTTCATTGATCATGTAATGAATATGGGCCTGTCTGCTGTCACATCAGGGCTACTACGAGTTCCTCCAGAGCGCTGACGTGGTCGATTTCCTGGCACGGCCTGAAATTGAACATATCAAGTCCACAATCCAGGCACCCAACCAGACCTCTAACATCCCGGAGCTGACCTACCATGAGGGAGCTCTTGAGGCTGATGGATCCTCAGACACCTACTGGCCGGTGCACTCTGACCTGGCTGCCCCGGGGCTGGACCTGGGCTGGCCAATGCAGCAGCACAGCTTCATAGGACCCACAGAGGTCACCACCCTGGTTAACCCCTCAGACCCAGACATGCCAAGCATCAAGGAGCAGGCCAGGAGGCTCATCAAGAATGCACACCAGGTTAGTAAAAGGGAGGGATGAGAAACAGGAGGGAGATGTGTACAAACTTGCATATCTGGTTTGTTACACTTGAGAGTAAAATGCCATCTGAAGATAAGATCAAAGCATTCCACACTCATAAATGCACACGCATTTATTGGTCAACAACATGGTATTAATATGCTTAAATATGATCATTCTGGTCTCTAAGCACATATGAACACTAATTTCTCATTGCTGATCACAAAGGGGATAGGTGGGAAACACCTGTGATGTGATAAATTAACATAACATTTCTAAGTAGTGAATATCCTCTTTCTGTATCTTATCAGTATGTACAGATCAAATGTTATATCTCAGAAAATGAACTTCAGACAAAGCGTTGCCAGTGGCTATCAATGGGTCATGAATTTTCATTGTTAGTTTTATCTTGTTACTTGTCTGCCACTGCCAACTTTACCACCACTCCCTTTCAGGTGAGCGTCTAGCTAACTTGCCTTCTGGTAAATCAAAAATATAATTAACTTTCATGTGTACATGTGCCAAATGTCATCAGACTAGTCAAACCTGTTTGTGTGGTGGGTAGTGTCACTGTCTGTCCTACATTTCTCTCTCCTCTGTCTCCTTTACGTGTGAGAGTGCGTCTCTCCTATCATTATGTCTTATAGTGTTTGAGTAACTGTTGTCCTGTTTCAACCTGCATGAAGAAGCCAGGCAGGTTGCAAGAGAAAGGGGCCCTTAAGCTTATCTATACCACGCCTCTTATGTAAATTTGATAGTGATTAGTCAACATTATACTATTGCTGATACAATGAATGTAGTTAATGTATATGCACATCTGGTCACAGTTGCTGGTTTGAGTTGTGTTATGCTACTATGTAGGGACACATTAAAGCTGTTTTTCTCATGAAGAGCCAAATTCAGCTCAGTCACTGAGGGGTAAAATACTACACTCTTCTACACCTGTGTGCTATCAAACATCATCATGGTTTACAGCACTTAAGAAAATAATTTTCTATAAATTATGTCTATTGAGCAGTATCTAATAATAAAGCTTACATTAAATGTAATTAAAAGTAGTCTTCACGCTTAGCTGTGAAATCTGTACTTTTTTCATCAAGTTAAAATTGTTCTAGAGCATAATGTTCCATGCTTTTATTTCTGTTGCTGATAAACACAATGAACTGCTGCTGCAAAAGTCCCTTCAAACTATGTCAATGTTCAAGCATCCCTTTAATGTTATATAAAATTAAATTTGCTACATTATGTCACAGAGTTAATTCTGAACCACGCAAGGCTTCAAAAAGCATTATAAAAAGACAAAGACCAGATTATATTGGATAATTTCCCTCTTTCTGTTTTTCTTGTGCTCCAGGTTATTGCTGTGGTGATGGACATGTTCACAGATGTTGACATTTTTAGTGACCTCTTGGATGCAGCGGCTCGTCACGTCCCTGTCTACATTCTACTGGATGAGCAGAATGCCCATCACTTTGTCGCTATGGCCAACAACTGCAGAGTCAACTTGGACTTGATTCATGTGAGTTTGCATTTTACATTACATATTTTAAATAACTAAAATAACACAGCATATATGACACTGGGCCATGGTCTCCTATTTATTAGGTGTTATTTATTTAACTATGAGACATGATTTCTACTTGCATGTTTCCATAACATGATTAAATTTTGTGTTTTACAGATGATGCGTGTCAGGACTGTGGCAGGAATAACATATTTTTGCCGGTCTGGAAAGTCATTCAAGGGGCAGGTGAAAGATCGCTTCCTATTAGCTGACTGCAGGGCTGTACTCAGTGGGAGCTACAGGTGAGCCAATTGAGATAATTTAATTTCTCTGCAGCCACTCCCATGCCAAAAGATCCTTTTTACTCACTCTGTAATTGCAAGCTGCTTTAATAGCATCCACTGTTCTCTCTTACTCTTATAGTTTCATGTGGTCCTTTGAGAAGATCCATCGCTGCATCGCCCACCTCTTCCTAGGGGAGCTTGTCACCACCTTTGATGAGGAGTTCCGCATTCTGTTTGCTCAGTCACAGCCTCTAATTATTGACCAATCTGTTGTGCCACATGCCAACTCTGAGACCAGCAGCACCAGCAGTTACATCAGCGGCCAGTTTGGTTTGAAGAGAACCCAGTCATTGCGGAACCCCAGGGGTTTTCTCCGACAACCAGAGATTCCCTCTGCCTTCCCCTATGGAGACTCTGATCGGAATCCTGCACTTCCTTTCCGGAGGAACGACCTATTTCGTCACACGATTGAACCTGCGGCAGGAATTACGATTGGGAAGTATTCACAGCAACAGTTCCGTCTACAGCAGTCATTCCTGGAGCAGGGAAGGTCCATAGTGTCCAGACAAATGGAGATGAGTGCCAGTGCCTTCAAGAGACACAGCTATGCAGAGGGAACTCAAGAGAGCTACTCTTCTTCTAGGCAATACATGAAGCACAGAGTCATGAATAATCTGGACGAGACAGACTTCCACAGGTTGATTACTCTTTAATATTTTGACCTGCTTGTGTACTGTTAGAAATCTGAATTATTCTTGTAACACATGCTTTTACACATAAATACAATTATATTATGAACAAAACAAATAAGAACCATTATATTTCTTTACAGGGAGCAGACCCAAGGTAGCCATTACTACCACGAAGGGCCTGGGTCTGGTTCTGGCCATGGACACTATGACAGACTTCGAGGCCATGTTCCCCACCTCGCCATAGACCAGTATTCAGACTCAAGCTTCCGATCAGACCTGGAGCCCCCTCCTGCTGGAAGCTATGGCCGAGACTACCTTTCATGTGAGGACCTGAGGGGAGCTGATGGGCACCAGGTACCTCCAGTAGCAGGGAGGTATGGAGGAGGTTCCTCCCACAAGAGGCCAACCATAGGCCAGGCCTATGCCTGTCAGAGCTCCCCTACACAGCCCCACCCTCCAGAGAAGCAACCGTTTCCCAAGCAATCTGATCAAGAGCGCGATCCAGACTCAAGTGCAAGGCAAGGCCTGAGGAGTTGGAGGATCAACTCCTATCTCAGCACTTATGAGGACGGTGGAGAGGAAGGCCTAACCCAACCTTTGGGGCCTGATGCATTTGAAGACCCTCCACCATCTCAGCAGCCAACTGCTGCTGATGGTTCAGCACCTCGCTTTGTGACAAAGGAGCAACCAAATGTTCCCTCCAAGCCCAGACAAGATAGTCTGAGACCACGCTTTGGGAAGCCCTTTATACCTGAGAACACTGGTAAGGATTCTGTTCCAAGAACAACCAGGGATCTGATTCTCTCCGGCAGTGACTTCAAGCCACTGGTACTTGAGAAAGAGGAGAGAGAGGTGGAGAGGGAGAGGGAGAGAGAGTGGGAGAGGGGTGGAACCAGGGAGGTGGGTGTGGATGTGGAGGTGAAAGAGACTCCAGAGATCCACCTGTCCAAACATGAATCATTCCGCACACGCATTAACCCACTCCTGCAGCGGAGCTCCCGTCTGCGTTCCTCTCTTATATTCTCTTCTTCCAAAGCAGAGATACACAGTGGTAACCTGGGCTTAAAACCAGCTACAGAGGAAGATGAGGAGTTTGACCCACTCCGCACCTCCTCGATTGTGGCCCAGATCCTAGAAAAGAGGAGGTCAATGTCTCGGGAGCCTTTTGAATGGAGGAAGAAAGCTGAGGAAAAGGAGAAGGAGAAGGAGAAAGAGAAGGAGGACAAGGAGAAAGAGCAAGAAAAAGAGGAGATACGATTGAAACATGAGAGTCAAGTAAAACAGGAACCTAAAAAAACGAATGAAGACGTAAAAACTCAACCAACTGAAGAGACCCCTAAAGTCACCACAGAGTTCATCAAACCCCAGGAGCCATCATCACTGAACATGAATGACCCAGCCAGTCGACTGCAGTATTTCAAAGACCTGGCTGCAAAGAGGAAAGCCTCAAAGATGGGGACAGAGTCATCACTAAAAGCCACAGAACCTGCTGAGAAAAAGCCGGACCTTTCTGATAAGCCTCCTCCAAACCCTATGACTCCCAAGATTCCACATGTCTCTGTTAGCCCAGCAGAACCTGAACCAAAGAAGCCAGACATCGCATCAAAACTGGCAGAGCTCACTCGCAGACCGTCAATTAGTGCCTCAAAACCACCTGCAATCCCTTCCAAGCTTTCACTTACCCAACTGAAGCCTTCAGAGACAGCTTCAACACATAAAGAGGAGAATGTGTCAGAGGTTCAGAAGAAAGACCTATTCAAGTCTCTAAAGCCCCTTGCTTCACCTAAAATATTCAAGAGGGATCCGTTGAAACTCAAAGGACTGAATCCTCGTCGTGTCTCCTGTGGTGAGGAGATTCTGACAGCAGATGCTACAGATGCAGAGAAGAGCGAAATGAAAAAGAGCCGCTCTCATAGTTCTTCAACTATGACACATGTTGATTCAAAGGATGGACTTCAAAAGATCATGGGCTCTAATACGTCCATCAATACACTAGGGGGTGAGGGGAAGAGTGAGGGTAAGCCACTTGACTTCCTCAAGAAGCAGACTCAGAGGCTAAAGGGATTCCTGGGGCCCAAGGATAAGGACAAGAAATCTGCAGCCGGAGGAGATGACAGAACCATGAGCACCGTCATGGAGGTCACTGAAAATTCTAGCAAAAAGGCGAGTTCATCTGCTAAAGACACAGGCTCCACCACCCCTGACCAAACCACAGCCAATCACAAAACATCAGCAACGGGCACATCGAGCACATCCCGGTACCAGACCTCTAGTGGCTCTGTTCTGTTCAGCAGCAACCTGCGAGATGACACCAAGGTCATTCTGGAGCAGATCTCAGCCAACAGCCAGAAGAACCGACTGGAACGAGAGGAAGCAGGAGGGGACAAAGATAGTGATGGAAGGGAGAAGGGGCTGGAGAGACAGAATTCCATGAAGAAGAATCGATTTCTGGGACCACAGGGCAGCCTTCAGGAGAGAGAGGGCTTGCTGAAGAGGATAGAGAGCATGAGGAAGGAAAAGAAGGTCTACAGCCGCTTTGAGGTAGTCTACCATTGCAAGAATGAGGTTTGCTGAGTAGGGAGAGAAGACTGCTAGGAGAGGTGAACAAAAGTAGTGTTGAGAAGAGTAATCACGTTTTGGTGAAATCTAGGATTTAGATTAATTTCAATTACAAAAAAACCCTGACACTTGAGTATATCAACTACAACTATGTACACTTAGATAGTTGAAGGGTAGGATTTAAGGGAAAACAAACTCTTTGCAACTTTCTGATCCTAAACTCAAAAACAATACAAATATATAGAAATCATTCACACTCCCAGATGCAATTAAACTCATGTTTAGGTGTCACACTCAGATTTCAATTCAAGAATTCAGTCAGGTTAACAGTGGTACATTTTTATAAATGGCCTCTACGAATTAGAGAAAGAATGTATGCTTTTATTTGTATATTTCTTTGTATTTGTAACTTTCAAATTAGTATGACAGATGAATGTTTGACATAGTGACAGGTCCCTGAAATTTGAAGCTGTGAAAAGCCAAATACTTTGATAATCCTTTCACATATCACAGCAAATGAGCCAGCTTGTGTCCATTGCTTTATATATGCAGTAGAAGTTTAGTGTAGTTATATATTGTACATTATTATATTACTCCAGCTAGTATTTAATTTAGTTTTTCCCTTATATTGTATATTGGGTAAATAAGATGGTTTGTCACCAAGCTACACTGATCAACACCATTAAACTTCAGAAAGTTAGGTCTGCCCGCTGAAACCTTATAACATTGATGGTAGAGAGGAGGAAGAGAGGAGAGAAAGGAGGTTGAGCAAAATGGGGGGGCGGGCGTTGATATCCTGTTGCATTCACTGTTATCCCTGTTGTTCTGTTAACAGATGGGGAATAGCCTGGGATAACGTACGATGGCGGAGAGACCTTTTGAATGGAGACTGTTTATGCAAGATGATCAAAAAGACCCACTGCCCATATGTGCCAATGACACTATGAAAGTACCTCTACAGCTCTACACTGCAGCTTTCCTGGATTTTCACACAAAGTAATAAAACTTGAAAAGACAAACTATAAAAAAGCTGAAAACATTGATGTTTTGGAGTTTGGAATGTGCCTGTGTGCCAAGACTTGGTACTACTTTTACCTTATATGGTGACTGTGTGAAAGAAGAGTGACTCCATTTCCATGCTGGCTGCATGGGGTAACCTTTCACCAAACAGTAACGGTAGGGCAACTTTTACCTTTAAGTAGGCTTGAATGGATGTGTGTATGTGAGTGGGTTAGAGAGAGTATGAGAAAGTGAGTGTATGCCCCACTGACAGAAAGCAAATTAACTCATGCCAGTCAACAAACAAGCCTGTATGGAACTGCACATGCTAGTATCGGTGCTGTGTGTCTACAAGTGTCTGTGTAGCCGCGACTTGTGTCGAAACTGGTAATGTTAAAAGTATGTCTCTGTGGATTCACGCTGTGCCAACGGCCCACCAAGGCCCTCACCAAAACCAGGACTATTATTAACCCAGTTCCAAACCAAAGAGAGCAGAGACGAGGATATGATGTGGGAGAGAAGGAAAGAGATGGAGGAAATGATGAAGGGAGAAAATTTAAGAGCAAGTCTATGAGATTATAGAGGATGAAGAGAGAGGGAAAACCAGAACGCTATGAGAGAAAACTATCTAGTTGTACCCATTACTTTTTGAGGCAGCACCAATAAAGTTTCCACAGAAAGTTGAGCCTGTGGTGAACTTTACCCTTTGTAGAGAGTGGTATGTACCTTTCTATTAAGGTGTGGCCCCGCTTCTCAGGGTTGAATATGTGAAACAACCCTTCAGAGAAGGGCTAAGCCTGCTGGGGCACAGGAACAGAGCAAACAAACTAGAATAGTACTAGTCATGATCTTATACACAATGTAAGGGAAAATGTAAAATATCTATCCCTGAATCACTAAAATATGGCCACTTCTATGTGTGTCTACGTCTATGCCCCTAATCCTCTTTCCTTCCTGGACTATGTTAGATTTGTCATCACCTCTACAGGAAAAGAAGGGAGAAAGGATAGCTACATTTCACAGTACTGGAGCAGGGCCATCCCTCCTTACATAAGTCACTTAACTTCTGAGACCTACGCCCTTTGCAGGACTGCTAACCAGTTTGTCAGTCTGTAAACATTATTACACCAAAGAATTAGCTACATGGTACAGTTCCACACCTTGAACACTAGCCCAGGCATCAAACCATTTAGTGTTTGTCTCTAGTGCTGTTATTGTTCATTGAAAGATTGGAGACTCTAATACTATATGGACACTTTAGGGATTATATTATTTTCCATTAGGGATGCTATTGTAAATATTTATATAAATAAAGGGCTGGATGATATTTTAAGTAACAGATTATGATCACATTCACTGTGCTCTCCAAGTGCCTTGTAGTGTCAATTTTCGTGTGAGCATGTGGTCTTGGCAGTAAAAAGTAATCGGCATTAAGGGTCATTTGTTGCACAGGGTAATTGTGTTTTCTTTTCAAACCTTGGATTGTATTGTTTTATGACATTATACTATAACAAAAAAGTGTCCTATATTAAATCTCTACAAAACCAAAGTTGATTGTGTTTATTGTGTACACGTGTGTACATTGTGGATGTGTGTACTGTTTTCATTGATAATCTGATTTAGAGTCACAAAATAAAAACCCTTTGGCAACAATTTGAAAACATTGTTATGAATAAACTGTATTAAATTTCTTAATATATGAACACCTTTACATTATGTCAATACAAAACATTAAACAATAGTGCAAATAATACCACACAGAATGGTAATTGCATTTCTACAGTACAATGGCCTATAACAGTCTGGCTATTTGAAATAAAACATTCAACAATCATAGAACTGAAAAAATATCCAAGGTGTAATTAATAAATGAGTTTTGGCATGAGCGTTTGTTGTTCACACATGCAGTGAGTATGTTGCCTTAGGCGAATAGAACCAAATTCTTCATATGAATTGTTTCTTCTCTATGAAAAAGAGGCAGAAAGGACCACAAACTAACTGGATCACAATTGAATTTTTACAAAGCAAGCCTGTAGCTTTACTTAACAATTAACATTAAAACACCAACCATTCAAACAGCCAAGGAAACCGCAATAAATAGGGTTTGGCAGGAAAAGATGTTACTTTTGGTGGGAATAAAACAAGGGACCATTACCTCTGATTCTTTAAAACTACCATGCAGCTTTACTCCTTCTGAGTCTCTGCAGCAGTTGTCTCTGGCTGCTTCAGCTTCTTCACCTCTTCCAGCTCCTCGTCTAGGTGGCATAGCTGAGCTAACTTCAGTTGTTCTACAGGAATCATAGAACAAGAATAAAATCAAAGGGGATGGAAATGGAAAACAATTTAACACAATTTGCATGCATGCACAAATAGAAAGGTGTGAATTTGCATGTGTGCTCGAACAGACATATACAGAAATGATGAGCAGGTCCTTACCAGCTGCTAACAGCTGACTTTTTGTATTTTCAACACACTCTATTTCAGCTGGAAGTCTTCGTGGGGTCTGGGGGAGAAGAAACAGCTTGAGGGATATGGGTCAATCATGAACAAAAGGAGCACCAGTCATATTTTTGCTCCTACTTTTGGGAGAAAAAGATGGGTAGGAAATTAGGCCCAAATTAATCTTTTTTGTGGTAATATTATACAGACAAACTCACAAAGACAGAGTACAGATTCTTATGTTGCTCTATCAGTTGATGGAGGTGGTTCTCAAACTTCATCCTGCAAGAGCAAAGCTTACATTAGTATGGTTATATACAGTAATATGACACTTTTTGAGGTTGTGCTTTACTGTTTTTGTTTCTTTTATTGCAAATCATTGTGCTGTAGTTGAATAGTTACCGCTGCTTCCGGTGTTTTAGCTTGAATTCCTGGATTTCACATCTGTACTGTTCCAACAGCTCTTCACTTTTCTTGTTCAGCTGCAACTGCCTGGAAAACACACACACACACACATCACTTCATCACTCAGTAAAGGAAATAAACACGTAACATTTTTCCATAGCATCAATAATCCACCTGACCCCCAATACCTGTAATATAGACTGGCATATAACTTGAAAACTGTTTATTTAGTAATGCTCATCATTACTTCATAACTTTGGTATGCTGTTCTGTCATAACGGAGATTTCTTTAGCATGTTCTTCACATTATGACATTTGATCCCGTATCAACAATGAGTTGAGTTCAACTCCAGGGCACGTGCCTCTAGCATCACGTCTCACACAATGCAAATCAAAGCTAAGTTGGATACTGGATACAAAACCATCATACAATACTGGAACAATACAGACAAATGTGTATCATATTGGCATCATGCACTGCCCAAAGACATGGTGTATAGTATCATCTATCATACGCTATTTAGAAACATGGCCACTCATGACTGCATACTTGAAAATGTGTTTGCCAATTGAACATTTGCAAATGTGGATTTAATAAAATATAAGAGTAAAAGCAAATAATGAATAAAAGGATGAAACTGAAAAACAGCACAGTTTACAAAAAAAGAATAAAGACCCACAGAGGTATAAAATTCATCTCAAAGATCTATGATGAGTGAAAGAGTTTTAATTCTTCTGTTAACAAATCTATGGTTGATATCCACAATGCTGCCGTGATAATTTACTGCCATCTAGTGTTACACATCATAAACACACGAATGAGGTCTAGCAAGGTGGATAAAGAAAAAGGCAAAACACTGAAGCGCACAACTAAGCACTTTCATTCACTGTTATTTATGGTTGGTGTAGAGCTCACCTGGCAGAGTCCTGCTCTGACTCCTCACACTGGAACTGCAGCACCCTGCATGACTCTGGAGAAAAACATCAGAGTACTTCTACTGCTCGTCAGTTCATTCATATTTATTGTAAGAAACCGTGCATTTACATTAAAGGCTACATTCTCATTGTTTACAGACATACAGTTAACAAAAGCACTAACTCTGCACGGTCATTAGTACTCAAGAAACTGCTGTTTCAAGTTCATTTTGTACCTTCTTTCTCTTTGTGGATTCCCTCCAGTTGGTAAGCTTCAATTTGTACTGTAATAATAATAATAATAATAATAATAATAATAATAATGATAATAGTAATAATAACAACAATCATCTACAGTAAGGGAGGACTTGCACCACTGACATTATTAAGGACTAAAGAAAAAGAACATAAATGCAGAAGTGCACTGGTTTGAAGAAAACACTAACCACAGAGAGGGGAATACATATAGGAGATTGACTTAAGGGTAGCATACCCACTTGGTGTCAACCTTTTGTAAGCTTTTGGCTACATCCCAGAAACGGGGATACACAAGGATCAAGGATATTAAAGCATGATTGTGTCTTACAAGTTGCCAGCTCCTTCTGCAAAGAGTCACAGACTGACTTTGCCTCCTTAATGTCTTCCTGCAGGGGCCTTTTACCTAGGATAGGACACATATAATAATGATAATAATACTTCTTCTTTACTTAATTGTCAGTCCTCTGATCTAAGGAAAACACATGACTATACATGCATTTGATATTTTGCATTTAGTCAACAGTTACTTATTTTCTTTCACAAGATTGCAATCAGAATGGGTCTTGTAGAGTGTTGCTGTTCTCTACAAGCCAGAGATACTAATCATATCTCATAAATCTCCATTCATCATTTTCTGATACTTCATTTCTGAAGTAACAGGTAAGGATGTACCTCACTGACAATACCGTTCTCTGCCGTCAGAACTGCTATGGTCGTCATGTATAGCTGTCTAGATCGTGGTGGTACGTTTCCACCATATTATTCCAACTGGTACTTTTTACATCTAGTTACATGGATTGTGCTGAAACTATCAGCTCCTTACCATGTTACTCTATAAAGAAGTGTTAGCTGTCTCTGAACATTTTTGTGTTATACCCGAAAGGCACTGCGCGTATGGTCGGAACAACACGCGTTCCCATTGGTGCATATTCCGAAAGCGTTTTATTAAAATCAGCCTTCCACAATCATGCGTTTTCCCTTTAGATTGTACAAACAGCGCAGTTTACTGCGTCAGAAAAAATATGACGTCGCTCGCATGGTAAATTCACAAAGATGTCTGATATTATTAAAGAAAAAGACAGTGAAGCTTGCAAGCGGAAACGGAAGTGTGGCCGCTCCCGTAACCAAAGACGTCGTAACTAATATCAAGATAGTCATTTCACATCGTATTCTAGCCGATGGAAACCGCATTGTCCGCTAGTCCGGAACGGCATGCAATTGTCTAATATTAGAGTAGTAATGTAATCGACTACCAGGTTTTAGATGGCTAAAGCGCACAGTATAAAGTGTTTCCAAGAACGTTGTATTCATTTCTGAAAGTAGACATCACCATATTACGCATGCGCGAAGCGAAGACGGAAGTATTCAGAAGTGACTCGCTTCGGCTGTATACATGCTGTATACTCACTGGGGTAACTTCGACTACTGGACTTGATTGACTTACATTACCAACCATTCAATCCAGGCATTAGATAGCAAAGGATTCTAAAATACGCAGTAAATGAAAGACGGCAAACGAATCGTTATTAGATTCGTGGTGCTAAGATGACGAAAGGTCCATCCTTTGCCCGAAAGATGTCGCTATTGTGCATGAGAATTAATTTGTATTGCACCTTACAGTTAAACACATTTATCATCAAAGTATTTCAACCATTTCACATGCAAAAATATGTCGACGAGTCTATCATCCACGTTGACACTACCTTGCTGAAGCGTCCTTAGTTTTCCCATCAGCTGTTCAATTTTAGGCTCCTCCATGTTTCCACCTCCTGTGCCACACAGAGCGGGAGATGTGAACTCAAACAAAAAACATGTAAAGTTACCTGCTTCATGCTACTTGAAACCTTGTTTACCTCCTTGCAGCGGTGTAACAATGTCCTCAATGTTGAAACCTGTTGCAAAAATAAAAAGAAACGTTGAGGGGAAAGTTAGCATTTCCATCATCTCTGACGACTTGCTAGGCCAGCTAGCTAGCTAACATTACGTTTTTTTCCTCCGGCTGCTCCGATCAGCTAGTTAGTAGTGGGTAAATGAACTTATGTAAAACATTTATGTAAAACGGATATATCCGGTCTTAGTTGTGATTGTGTGAGTGAAGTTGGAAGCCTTTGTGAAATACCTGATCAATTTACATACTAACGTTACTATAACTGAAATCCCCACTCACAGGCCGCTCAGCAACAACTTTCAGAGACTTGAGATGCCTCTTAAGTTAGCTGGTCTAAAATCACTGTAAAGCACGGTCTCTAGTGACTTATTGCTTAAATGTATAACGTCTAACCTGCCGAGACGTTCATGTTTATCCAGCTTGAGCAGTCTTTTTCTGAGAAGGTTAAGTTTATCCAGAAGAGTGATCTCTGCAGTCCCGAAACTTTGGAGGACAGGTGCAGGAGTGCCGATTGTTGACGGTTGGCGCGAAAAGGAGCAATTTTACGCGTGCACCAAACTAGATACAAGACCAATGTCCTAAAGCGAAATGCAGTTTCCAGGCCTTGGCTGACTGCCAGCTATCCTGGTAATATTTTTTAATATTGCTTAAATTGATTAATTTATGAAAGTATAGCCAGTAACAATGCCAACCACTTCAATCAATTAAATTCCTACAACTGCTTGTCGGCATGTTTTATCAACTCTGATTAATTTCCCTGCTATCCACAGCTGTAGGCTTTATTTTATCTGACAGTCATTAAAGAGAAGAGAGGCACTGTTTTCTTAATAAAAATGTCCTCATTTAGTTGACAACACAGCACAATAGGGGTGGGGTGCAGTAGGAATAAGTAATGAATGACAAGTCATGCTCTTGTTGCTGACTACAAATGAAATGCAGCTTTGCTTTGATCTTATTTCATCTTGTAACTGTCACTACTATGTTCCTATCATGATTCCTATTATGTTAGAGTACATCCACTATGATTATATGCCACAGCCATGTAATCATCATGCCTCAACCCCACTTGGAACTAGGGATTTACCAGAAATATTTCTTCAGACTAGGGATATTACACTTCCCTTATGTTGTACACAATTTGCTATCAAACGGCTGAGAAAAATGAATGAACACAGGAGGAATGACACCGTTCCATTATCTCTTTTAATGAAAAGCGAACAGCAGTGTAGAGGAATGCAATTCCAGTTTGAATTAATGCAAATATACAGTGCAAACAGACCTACAAAGCCTCAAATTACTTTACCTATACACATCAAACCACTAAGGAGTTGTATATACACTTACACATTAGTTAGATACAAACACAAGAGTTGAAAAAAAAATGTAACAGGGCCGCCAAAACAATACTTTACAACACTGTGTCTCTCAGAAACAGAAACACCTAGTGTGCAGTGTGTGTTGTCAGCACATGCAAATGTGAGGAGAGGGTCATGCAACAGGTGAAAAATGCAAACAGAACTCACAGATTAAAAGATGTCTTAATATACATGTTCAATATACCATTCATGTTGTGAGTAAGGTAGAATTATTTTGGCGTCAAGTACATATTGATTCCTTTTCCCTAGATCACTTTTGTGGAGCCAGAGTGTAACCAGTGTCTCATGTTCTCACTAGGAGCTTCAGTAACAATTTCTTTGAAACTTTGCATTTTGCTATTTCAGGTACTGACATGTTAACCCTTCAAGGTTGAAACAGACCTCAGAGAAACAGCAGCAAACATCTCTAGCATCAGCTGTCTCTATGGAGACCCTCTCTTCAAAATGGAGTGTTCAATTTCCCAGCTTATACTAACTTCAAAGCAACCATGTAATCTACAGCAAGTTCAATAAATAGATTTATAAGTTATTCCTACCATGTCCTTCAAGCCCAGTGTCCACCTACTTCATATTATTCTTTTAAAAATCAGAAGCAACTAGTGTTACCTGGATCAGCTTGGTATAAAAGTGGGCAGAAATTCCAATACTTCAATATTTCACATTAGTTATAATAAAAAAATTAAATAAAGTACAGCACTAAATTTCACTTTACATAAAAGACCAGACAAAAAGGAATTAGTGAAGAAAAGAGGAAAGGAAAAATAAAAAAACAAAGAGGCTAAGGGAATTGTTAGTTTCAGCTTTGGAATCATACAAAATCATTTCAGAACAACATATCCAGTAAGAATATATAGAGAGACTATATATATACTGTATATATTTATGTGTATATTCGTGTGTGGTCATATATATACTTCATTCTTTAACCTATCTACCCGCTAATTTCTGATGTCAGAGCGCACATTTCCCCATCAAGCACCCCATCCGTACGACTCGCTCCAGCATGCCTAGAGATCAGAGGTGAGGGACATTAGCATCATACACAGTAATACACTGAACTATTTACAGCTACGTAACAAGCAGGCTAGGAGAGGTATTCCTCTGGTGCTTCTAGAGAATCGTACGACATCTTTAGTTGTGTTTCCAATGTTGCCATGCAGAGTTACTTTACACTGGCAGGCTGAAAAGGGAGGGAGGAAACTCGGGTGAACAGATATATTGAAGGAAAGGGTGTTTCTAGCATTAGCTTCTTCTCTTCAGGCAAAGCTGGTTTGCATCACAGCACTGCACTCAATATTTAAAGTGCCACCGATGCCCTCCCCGCTCTTTTTCTTTTCAATCTCTCTGCAGCAAGGCAAGGCAGAGTGCCAAGCATACATGGACAGGATGTTCTTCTATACGTGTTAAGCCAAACTGGAAGTTGGTGGACAGGTACTGTAGACAGTCATCTGTGTTAGTAGAAGCAGAGGACAGTTAGAGCAAGCAGAGTGGTCAGAGTGGAGGAAGAAGAAAAAGAATGATCACAATGGTCTGTCATTAACGGCAAGATTTTCATTAAATAAATAAATTAAAAAGTGCCCCTCTCAGCTGCATTTTATGACAGGCCGCAACTCCTCTACAGCCCAATCTACCTGCTTCAAAACAAAAGAAGAGTGTGTGTGTGAGAGAGTGTGAGGGAAAAACAAAACGTGAGGAAAAAGTTAAAAGGAATCAAAGAGAGAGAGAGGGCATTTTAGCATCATTCCACAATGAGGGGAAGCATTTTCCATCTTTCCCTCCTGTTTTCTTTAGGGGGCGCCCTCATTCGCGGGAGCGTCCCACAATAGCCAGGATGTAGAGGAAGATGTTGATGATGTCAGTGTAGAGGTTGAGGGCAGCGAAAATGTATTCCTCCGGACTCAGGGCCAGCTTCTTGTTGCCCAGGAGAAGCTGGGTGTCTACAGCCAAAAACTGTGGAGATGAAACAAGGATGGAATTAGTCATTTTCTACACACAGTATCTAAGCTGAGTGAGGTGGTTGACGCCGTCAGATGCAGTGGGAACACCCATCAAAAGTAAGATCCATAAATATATCCATCTGACATAAACTGAGGCCATGATACACAGGCAACATAGATTGGCCATGTCGCTTATACCTTTAACCAGCAGTATTGTTTTCATTTTCATGATGCATTTCTTCCTTACAGCTGAATATGCAATCTACTAAATATGTAATCAACATGTTCATATATGGCAAACGGGATGAGATCAATTTCCAGTCCTGCTCAAGGTAATATTGTCATCTAAGTTTCCTATGTGTTATGGCCCTTAGGCTGTGAGACAACATGAAGGCCAGACTGAATAGTTCCACGCATTTGTAACATTACTCAGATGTTTTCCTTCCTTTTCCTCTCACTCTTATCACTCAACACCCATCTTCTCCAACTATTATGTCAATGTCTTTCAACACGCTCGAGTTTATTCAAGGCCAGTGGAGCAGTTTCTCCAGCCATGCACCAAAAGTTGTTCTTTACTCATCAACTACTCCATATAACTTTGTCTCCTTCTTTGTTCAGATGTTCATCTAGGTGACCTCTAGTCTTCATGGGGTCTCCTCCCTCTTCTCTTCTGTTGGCCCAAAACTCTATTTTTTCCAGCCATTTGTCTCACATAATCTTAATAGTTTTTTGACAACTGTGTCGTCCCCGAGTTTGGCTCTCATAATGCACGGTCATACATTCAGTTAGATCATGATCACAAGGTTAGTTTTCCACTTTCCTTTTGCTAAGCATGAATCGTTTTCCTACCCTGTTTGTGGGGAAGATTGGCTCTTAACATTCTGCAGATGAAATTATCCCTTATTGAGCAGACTGGGGCTCGCAGAGAGGTGGAAAACCCTCTGTATGCCAGTGGTGATGACTGTCTGCTCTAGTCTCCAGACTATTGGACGCCATTACCACACAAATCTCAAATGACCCAATTGGGGAATTAACGTATATACAAGGTATCCAGTCCTCTATAGGTTTAAACCTTTAATGACATGATGTAGTCATGCTCAAGTAATAAAATGATAATGTGATCACTACTGTCGCGTTGCTTTGACGTTTTCAACACAATAACTAAAAACCGAAGACAAGCAAGAGCCACTGAAATCCTTGATAGGAAAAGGGCTGCAATTTTTTATAAAGGAAACCACGTATGAGTATGAAACTTACGCAGGTGAAGAGGAGGGCCCCCAGTGAGGCATAGACGATGTGCAGGATCCTGTGGCGGATGAAGATGCAGAGGATGGAGAAGAGCAGCAGCACGATCAGGCACACAAACAGCACGCCCCGACAGGAAGTGAAGTCATACTTGCTCTGCGGTGGGGAAGATTAGATTGAGACAAAAAACGAGAATTAGAGAAAGAGTGTAAGGAGAGTGAAGAGAGACGTGTGGGGAAATACGAGCTGAGACAGCGGTGCTAGACGTGCTACTAGGGATGCACATTTTCCCAAAAAATCTTGATCGATTTGCACTGTTAGATAACGATCAAATATTGATGTTTGATTGATGTTTGTTAGCCCCCCCCCCCCCCCCCAAAAAAAAAAAAACCCAAAACAAAACAAAAAACAAAACACGCATGCGCCACTACACACACTTCGAATCGAAGCATTATTCAGACAAACAACGTACACACTGACAAGCATATTGAAGCTGAATGGAGGCTATAATCATAAAGAACAAAATAAGAATATTATTATAGTATTAGTCTATGTAGGCGATGCAGTTATGGCTCGTAAAATCCTCATCTGGCATTCTCATATTCCAATATTAATCCAACTGAAATAACGTTTCCAAACTAAATTTAAAAAACTATTGTTGATCAAATCGTCTGGGGTTAACTGTTTTAGGCCTGTTGCCTAAACATTTTAATTTATACAGATCAGCATGTCCAAACGCTCCAGAGTAACGCACCACATGTCCACCATCTGTCCACCGTCAGCCCAGCGGCAGAGAAGACGCGCTCTGACGGGACAGAGGTCCCGGGGTGCAGAAGCACCGCTGCGTTAGTGCTGTCAGCCTGGGAATCCTACCTGGTTGGCTTTCCACCAGTCCAGTGGATTCGTATCAAGTGGTGGAGGCATTTCTTGCAAGTAGCTCTCCACTTTGGTTTAATGGCCATTTGTGCAGTTGGACTAACCGGCTGCGATTACGCAATTCAAACAGTCGTTAACTGTTAAGGTCAATCGACGTGATACATAACAAACAATAAATCGATCATCGATTTATGTTGGACATCCCTACATGCTACTCTTTAGGACTTCTGTGAATGAAAGTGAAAGACACTCTTGATAATTCATAACCTACTCACTCAGCTTATGGTTTGAATATTTCATGCTTCAAACCATGAGGGACTGGGAGCAGCAAGTCGACGTGTGAAATTACTCAGAGGGAATTGTGTTCATTTTTGTTTCCCCAATACTAACAGCTAGAGAGAAAGAAAGAACTGGTGGAAGGTGTTTGTGTGTGTGTGTGTGTGTATGGACATTTGCATACACTTATTAACGTGGCTGTACAACATGTTTATGCGTGCTGACCTGTAGTGAGAAGAGGACGACAGTGAAGCAGACGACGGCGGTGATGCCCACAGCCATGATGACAGTCTCTGTGTCGTAGAAGCTGGCAATCATGCCCACCATGTAGGACAGGCTGAGGGTCAGGATGGACTGCAAGACAGAAAACACACGCTGACGTCACTGACGACGCACATATCTTAGATTCAAGTGACAATTTTAAGTTGCTCTTTTAAGTATGCACGCCTTGTTACCTTTGAAGAGTTTCAAGGGATAGTTCACTCAATTTTTTAAATCCCATATTTGCTGTTAAACTTTTCAAGTAATGTTCAATTTTGTGTAGTCAGTAGAGTCTATACATTTTCTTAGCAGATTGAACAAAAAAGGGTCTTCACTGCTTTTTAAGAAAAAAAATAAAATTTGGTGTTAGGGGCAAGTTCTTACCAATGCAACCAAGTTCCAGGGGTGCTTGCGGCGGAAATCTCCGCAGCAGCTGAGAACGATGAGAGACACAAAGAAAACTGCATAGGACACATAGTATGTCCAGGGATTACGGCGCACAAAGTACTTGGCATCATCAACGAAGGTGAAGACGGCAACGAAGGAGAAGGTGACCAGCAGCTGCACTGTGAGAACCATGAAGACCTGGTGAGGAAGAGGGAAGAAGAGAATTTTTAGAGAAGAAAAAAAGATATATTCATTATATAGGTATTGTGTTATTCCATGTTAGTTTGTGTAATATTATAGCTTTCTTATATATGCTATGCTTCTTTATCATCAATATTAGACAGTAAGAGAGCGTCCTGCATTATGGCTGGTGCGTGTGTGTTTTGGGGGTAAACGAGTGTTTATCTCCCAACCTTTCTGATGAAAGCTTGTCGGATAGTCTTGTCCTCAAAGCCAGAGTTGGTGAACTCCTCGTTGTCGTAGTAAGATGGAGGCCCATCACCATGGTAACCAGGGCTGCCCATAGGTGCTGGAGAACAACAACAGGAAGACAACAGAGTGTCAAAATAAACAGCATGTGGCAACAACTAGGCTAAACAAATGGATAAGTGTCTGGGGTGTTTTCAGCACACTCTGATTGAAGCATTGATAATCTTATTGATTGCCCAGTCATGCGTGTTGCAGTCTAAAATGTAGCCAGCAATGGTTTTTATTTCTGATCTTATGAGAGACTGAATAGACAAACCTCAACAGCTTTTCTCTGGGCAATTACATGCTTTTAGTGTGGAAACCCAACTAGAGAGAAAATTCCATTCACCAGTGCCTTTCACATGGAAAATTGAGACCGCTTTATGGAACAGAGTGGGTGAGATTTGTAACAGCAATAAAGTATACCTGGCCTTAGCTGAGCACACTGGTTTTAGTCCATTTGGACTAGTAAATCATCAAATAGAGTCCATGATGTCTTTGCTTTCATTAAAAAAAGTATGCAAATGTAGAGTACAGATCTCTATCTGGCTGTCACCATTCATTGCCCTTAGCCTTGTGACACTTTCAAGTGTGTAATATGAGAGATATTTTAATCATTGATAAGATGCAAGTCGTGTGTGAAGAAAGGTTACCTAAAAAGGCCCATTTTGTAAATGTCCCAAAGGCTTACTTCTATCACTCTCAAACTCTGTGTCAAACCACTCACCACTGGGGTCTCCAGGAAAGCCTTGCTGTGGGGGCCCCTGCTGGTACGGCCCCTGAGGATAGGGTCCCTGTGGGTAGGGCATCTGAGGGTAAGGCATCTGGGGGAAGGGAGCTGGACCAAACCCTGGGCCAGCCTGCGGGTAGCCCGGCTGCCCGTAGCCAGCTGCCGGTGGGTAAGGTCCCCCAGGGGCCTGGCTGTAGTTGGGAGGGGGCACGCCGAAACCTGGCTGAGGGGGTCCATAGACGTTGTTATGGAGTGGGTTGTTCTCACCCATAACAGGGTAGCCACTCTTGTCCTGGGACATGGTGTGGAGGAAGGCTCACTGTACTCCTAGAACAATCTATGGAACACAGAGAAGTAGAAGGATAATTAGTTTGGTTAAAAAAAATCCACATCCACCACACACACCATGTATGAAATGTTCACACAGAGGATGCTGCTAATGACCTCTACCTCAACTTCAACATGTTAGCACAGTTATGGTAAAATGTTGAGAAATATCAATGATTCCCCCCTTTACCCATCTCAGACGTCCCACAAGAAAGCAGAACAAAAGGAAAGTTTGTTTATTTACAAGAAAATCACAGAATTACCTTTCCAGGGGCTTTAAGACATACGTTAAGTAATGACACTACACCATCTTGGCCAAACTGGCAAAGATACAAACACTGCATCTGCCTGATTAAAAACGTGACAAGCAAACAAACAATGCAGCAAAGAGGAAGAGAAGGAAGAGAGATGAAGCAGAGTTACAGTAGTCTGCCTTCCTGTTTAGGAACTATATTCATCTTCGAATTACCATTGATGCCATTTTACCTTTCTCTTTTGTATATGGATTCTGCTCACAGAGTTGCCATTTACTCACTCCATAACAGACAGAAACAAAACAGATTGGTCTTAATGAGGTCTCAGTGGATCTTAGTATGATGGCGTTATGTTAGGATTTAAACCTATCCAGTGTTGCTTTCAGTGGAAAGCAGCAGGCATAAGCAAGGGTCCTAATGTAGGAAAATAGGCCACAGGGTTGGGAGTCACTATAAACACTGCTAAGACACTTGCGTCACACTGCTCTGAGGAGAGGGAGGGGGAATAGGGGAGGAGCAATTGACTGTCATCACTGACTATCCAGAGAAATCAAAACACCTCGCCACAGCCAATGGCTGCTTAGGAGAGCCTGATCTAGAACCCAGCGGATTTAGGCAGCCAGTTGAAAGGGGGACAAGGGACAGGACAGCAAACGTGTCATTGGCAGAAACTGCAGTCCCTGGAAAGAGCTGACTGCTGTTTCAATTAAGGAACAGCAATCCAAAATAAAGGAAAAAAAATAACGGCTCAAAAAAAGAGCAAGCTATCATTCCACTTACACTCTCCAAACACCCAGGCCTGCATAATTGATTACACAAAATATGTTTTTGTAGTTCAAGTATTAGGCCAGCTAATGGGAAATCATTCATGTGTCCACATAACTCTTATTCTAGCCTTAAACTTCAAGGAGTTACTGTAGGCTGCATCACTTGAGAAAATGGTGAATGAGACTAAATAATTGCAAACAATTCCAATCATTCACTGAAATCTAGTAACCTCTAACTGAAATGATGAGCGATGGCACAAATCCAAATAATGTTGCGTCTGTTAGATGGCTCGGGACATGATGGTCATTGAAACAATGTTGGCATTCTGAATTTTTCCCTGCATGATCTCTTTACTGTAGGAAGAGTGGTGACTTGTGAATTAAACTGAACGGTGTGAGGACACTACGGTCGCACGTACACACATACTCAGAGAGAACGTGAAGGAGGGAGGGAGGGTGGGATGGAGAGAGAGAGAGATGAGAGGAGACAGAAACACTGTCCACACCAGTTTCCACAAAACTGTTTTTTTCTAGAAGCTTTAGTCTACCAGTGCTGACAGCGTTGCCATGGACGCAAGTGGTGCCTTGGTAACTGAATGCATTATTAATCTGCCTCGCTTCAGTAAGAGACTTGAGACATTGGCCACTACTGCAGTGTCCCTCCCCCTACCAGGCCCCCACACAAACACACCTCCCCCTAGTCAAAAGGTTTCTGTGCCATCTGCATTGCACTATATGATGCTAATGCAAGCGTCTAAATGCAGGATACAGAGCTGTGCACTTGAAAAGAGAGATCACACTGTAAGTCCAATTTAGAAGGTTGATTTGTGCGTCTCGTAAAGCCCTAAAATCCCCTAGAGGACAACTTCTGCTGAGGAGGGGAGCCAAAACCATTTCCCCTAATTGCTGACTTCAAAGGAAGAGCTGGACTAGGCAGCAGATTAGGTTTAAAGTGGTGTAGGCCAGTTCTATGTAAACTACAGTCACCGTATCTGTGTATAAAGGTGCATGCACATATACAAACACTTGCATACACATGCACACACATCCTCAGTTCTAATCCTGTGTGTTCACACCGTTAATCAGATGAGTACAGAGAAAGTAGGCATTGAGAGGCAGATCACATCACTACAGCATCAGGCTCACAGTTTCTCTCTCCACAGCCATCTCTCTTTTCCTCTCTTTCCAGGCCACACTGAATAACGGAGAGCATTATGCAACAACGCTCCATTTCCCCATGGCAAACAAATCCAGAGCGTGTCCTCCTGATCCCTGTCTGTCCGTCACTAGGACAGTGCGGCGCGAAACTACAACAGGGGAACATGGCCGCTGCTGGCTCTCTGCTTTATAATGACAGTCTCCATTAAGATCATAACAGATTACAATAATTATCTCAGGAGCCAAATCCCGCCCGGCTTTCCGGACAACAATGGTTGCGTAAGGAGGCATGCTGCAGAGGCAGTACAGCGGCAGTTTTGATAAACTCTTTGTATCCATCTGTCTGTCAGTAAATAGTAAATAGCTGCTCTTTTGATAGTCCCGGTTTAAACAAGGGACCACCCCTCACTTCATCAGAATGGGCAGTGCCCTCTTCAATAGTTCTGACATAAGGAGACTTTTATTTGCTCGTGTCGCACAAGCTGGGACATCTGTGAACTGAACAAACCCAGGGATGTAACTGAATAACTTGAGTCCTCGACTAATCATGTGACAAACTGTCAAAACATGTGATCAGCTCAATGTCCACCCAAGTACCTCAGGACTTCAAAGGATTTGCCATTCATATTTTCTGTAGGTAGTGAAGGTTGTAGATGATTTAGTAAGTCATGTTTAACCTTACTGGCATTACATAGAGAGGGTTCTTTCTAGAGAATGAATCTTTTAATCATGTTGTTAGTCTGAGTGTAGCTTTTTATCTCCATATAATATATTACCTACTAGGCTATAATCCTTAGTAACACACCAGACAGTGAGAGAATGGGACACCAACGCTAGAAATCTGCATAAAATGACAACAGAGGTCAATAAAGAGAACCGGCTCCTCAAGTATATTGACAAAACAAATGTCTCTTTCCATATTTATCGTAAGATCTAGGTACAAGCCACTGTTCAATCAGTCACTCAAAACAGCAGCTGACTCCCTAATGGATGGAAGTCTGAAGCAAATAATTACCAACCCTGTACAATGTCCTGGCATTATAGACAGCAAAGCTCTGCTGTGATTACAAAAAGTAAAAAGGAGAGAGACACATACTTCAATACTTAAAAAAGTTCCCAGTTTCCAGCCACTCATCTTGCGAGTTCACACCATCTCTGAAGCAGAAAGAGTGATGACGGGGCAGCGGGGGGCAGTCAGTCTGAGGCACTGTTTGTAACAGCTCCACATGTGTTAAGTGGGGGAGTTCAAATCCTCTTAGGAGAGGCGCCCCGGCCCTACGGATAAAGACAGTGCCACTAGACAGTGCCACTATCCCTGGCTTCTGCTGATGGCTATCGCTCTGGGAATTAGGCTAAGGGGGGGATTCACTGGGCTAGCCAAAAAGCCACGTAACACAATTAGGCTAGCACAATAACTCGACGAGTCCATATACAACATGCTGTGTGCATGACTGAACAACAGGGAAGCAGCCACACAAAGCACTGGGGCCTATATGGAAGTCAACTTGCTTAAATATGTAGCCCTAAGACCACAGTCTTTTAAACAGGTTATACATGGGGAGGTGTGATATTGCATTAAAGATGACTTAGGTATGGTAGGTTTAAAAGGAGAATCCCACATTTTAAAGACTGCTATTTTTGAACACGAAATAGTACTCTCCACAAGCTACAAACCAAAAAGCCAAGACTCCAATGAGTGATACCATCAAGATAACAGTATGGAGCCATTTCATTGGTACAGAATGGGAGAAGACTTTTTGAGCTTGGCTTTACAGCAGTGCTGACAATTCTGACAAGGAAAATGTGCCAATACTGAGAAATTTGTTACTAATTCATTCTCAGCGACAGGGACGTGCAGAGAGTTCTTCAGGGGTAGGTGCTCAAATGAAAAAGGGGCATCTACAGTGTCAAACAGTCTGTGGAATAATCTCTGTGTTTTAGGAGTGCAGCAATGCAGTGTTGTTATATCCCTTTACTTTACACATCTGTTATATTTGCTTCTATCTCTCTCTTGTCTTTGTATCTCACTGTCCTCTTCTTTCTCCCCCCCATCTCTCTGTATTTCTGTCTGCCTGTGCCAAATATTAAATAAAATAAAAATTATCTAAGTGATTAATCCTCTATTATATTTCTATAATAATAGTACAAGCTGAAGACTCTAAACAAAATGTAACAATCTTCATTGGATAGTTTTTATGATAAAGCTACTAAATCTATTTTTTTCCCTTGCATGATGAATAAGAATATAAGTTAGCTTGCCCTGCCACTGTCTGACAGTCTGCCTCTCTGTTGTCATGAGTCCCTCTAGCTGCCTTCTGCTTTAGCTCTTTTACTTTCGCCCTTCTTCCTTTCGAGGGCGTCTTGCAGCCACTCACTATATAATATGTAAAATAATGTTAGCAAACGAGAGAATCTGGGCATCCACATGTGAGAAGCACAGAGAAAGGGGCAATGCACTGTGCGAACAATCTCATTTGTGTTTTGCATTTGCTCAAATAGTTTTGCTTGTATCGCTACAATTTATTAACTTTTCGGAAAAAGCCTATAATAAAATAATACATTTATATTGGAAGGGGCATTTTGTTCAATTAAGGGAAAAGGGGCAGGTGCCCAAGCACCCAGGGCCCCCCCCTTTGCACGTGCCTGCTCAGCGATGCTCGACATCAGTTAACGCCCACAGAGAAGGGAGGGATTCAGGGGAAAGTAGTCCGTACTTGTTCATGCATGCCAACTTAACCTTCTTCGGACAAAGACAAAATATGTTTGTATAATTGATACTATTGTTTACTATTTACGAGAAATGCACGTTTAGTTTGAAAACCACAAGATGTTTCAAGTGGTTGTTTCACACATTGCACCAACCAGAGAACCTGCTGGATTATTACCAAATTGCTCAAAGCACGCAATGTCCAAGGATAAGATTTTGAGTCCTATGATGAAACTGTGTCATCTGGACCACCTGGTAGATAAACCTACAGTGTGTTGCTGTCACTTGAGGCTTCAGCCTGTCTGCCAGCCTATGCAGCAGTCTGGCAGGATACCGTCATCATGACACGCCGTGTCAGCAGCAACTCTAGCTATGTCAAACCTGCAGACGTCTCACCTTGTGACAGATGGCTGCACCACAAAGCACCTTAGCTAGGTTAGCCTAGCCATAGCCCTCACAGAGCACAACATAGTAGTGTCACTTTAAACAACAGACTAAATCTTTCTTTAGAATGTGTAAACAGTTGCCCAGCAATTTTAGGATGTGGTGTTGGCAGGCTGGTTCAGCTTTATTGTTCCTGTCTGGTCAATAGCCCGCTGTTCTTTAAAAATCCAAATCTGATCAAAACAACACTGAACTATAAGTAAAAGAGACTTATGCAAGACACTCAATTTCCTCCTCTCCAATTCTCTGTTCCTTTGATAGCAAAATGGAATGAACCCATAAAAACCTGGAGTGGGATGAGGCAGTTATTTCCATGGCTGCAATAGAGATTCAGTAATCCTGGACTAGGTTCAAGTCTGTCACACAGATGGATGGTGCCACAACGGCAGAAACATCCAATACCCTAGCTTATTAGAATTCTTCTCACCTCACTCCTCCTTTTAATGATTACCCACATGCTATAGTAATATTCTAACCCTACAAAATTAATCAAACGTTGGAAATTCAAAATCCGTCACTCTCCACATCAAGAATCTACAAGCCAGGGAGTTACAGGCAAGCCAACCTAAATTGCATTACAAGGAAAGCAAACTCATTCGTTCCACACTGTATCATGCAAGTCCTGCTAACAAGATGTCTGAGGAAATGAGAGGGGCAGTTTGTCAGAGTTAGTGGACATGTGTTTTCATCATCATGCTTCTATTCCTTCATCCTCGGTCAACAAAGGCCAGCCAGGCTAAATAGGGACAAGTAGCCAGGCTCAACCATTAACACAAGCAGACCATAAATGAAAGCTGTTTATTTGAGAGTTTATCAATAAAAAATAGCATCCAGACAATAACAGCAATAGTATTTTTTTTTTGGCTTATCGAGAAAGTATGCGTTTGGTTTGTCATGAAACATGAATATAATGCTGAGACAAAGTGGCCTACATAACATAACATAGTGCCTCTGCTGCACATACATTTGAACTATATTTCAACTCGTCTCTGCCAAAAGTCACATAAATGATTGGTAACAAGTCCAACTAACTCTTGTGTGGAAACAAACTGCATGATCAGATATTCTGCAGTTGAAAGACACCTCTGCATACCCAGTATAGGTTTCCATGAGGTGTAGGTAATGTATTACAACACACTGACCTAGCTACAAGGGAGACTGAAGTAACAGCAGAATTACGCCCAAAGAGGAACGACAGGACTTCAGTCGACAGGCCATGAGTGACAGCAACCAAAGCAGCACGATCAAGCCACTGTAAACACTGTGCCTCGTTTTCATCGTACACCTGCAGCACGCGCATGTCCGTCTAGGCCTCACTAGTCCCCTTACATGCGACACGAATTAAAACCGTTACATCTGACAAACACTTGTTAATCGCAAAATAGCCACACAATCGCACACCATCGTAACAGTCGATTGTCGACAAACTGTCAATAAAGACACAATTAATATGTAAGATCAAAAGCTAGCAAAGATTAATCCATTCATGATTTTATCTGAAAGAGGACCACACGCCGCGCCCCCTCGGGTTTACAATGCTAGGCTAGCTTGTCGTCGTTGACATATCGGCATCTAATTTAGTATGACCAAGGCATCAACGGTTGCCAGCTCATTCTAATGTCAAAATACATGTGTACATAATTGATCTAGTTGGTCAAATGTTTCCCGTTTGGTTTATGTCCTCGGTTCTATCAATATATCCTTAGTTAGCTTGCTGAATAGCTTGTATTGCAGTCCTCAACGAGCAGGATGCTGGACGTTGCTAACCAACGCAGCGTGCAGGCTCGCTGGCAGTGCTAGCGTCGCAAACAAGCTTGTTGTTTTATAACGACTAATTTCATATATTAAAATAGCACCCATATTCTCATATTCCAGTTTGCATCCTTACCGTTTCCGTTTTATCGTTGTGGCGCGTCTGGAGTGGTGTGTTTGTTTAAAAATAGCTGCCGACACAAGCCTTCTTTTCGGATACCTCCTCCTTTGCCTCTGGTCTGAAATCGGTCGGACTCGACAAGTGGGTCGAAAACCGCTGACGTCACCTCACGATGTTGTCACGTGGTGTGTGGGAATCTCCATTAACACAAAAATGACCGATAGCGCTCAACTGGTGTCACAATGACGCAGTGTTTTCCATAACATGTCGTTGCGGTCATATTTTCGATAAAAATGTTAGCTAAACAATTAAAAATAAATGAAACCCAAGATTTAGAAACAAAATATTGGCCAATATTTGTTATGTTGTATTTATAAAAGTTGTATTTACATGGAATATGCTTTCTCATTGCATAAATTCAACAATACCAACAACAACTTTAAACCTATTCTGTGCTCTGTTAAAGCTCACTGGCTTAAGCCATAAAAAGTTTTACTATTTAGGTCACTATTTTAGGGATTGTGGTTTCAAATTATAAGTCATTAGTCCACAATGCAAAATGCAACTGAGGGTAAAATATGTTGAACAACTGCACACCAGTTTTGCATGTTATGTATTTCTGATAAAATTTGATAAAGGTGATATGACGTCACATTACAAATATGCATTCACTGTCACAGACAGTGGATGTAATTCCATGTCTCCATGGGTACAATCTACAGTATACAAGAGAAGGTCTCTTTCAGCTTGCCAGGTGCCGGACATCCTAGTTGAAGGCAAAGTTTGTAGTGGGAAGGGGCCAGTTCAAACACAAGCGAAACCCACTATCTACCCCAGGAGTTTATTGGTTGTAAGGGCGGCTCCGCAGCAGATTGTCCAATTCAGTCTTGTTTATGGTGCCATAGGCCTGGGAGTAGCTGCCCAGTTTGGCTCGAGGGTCGCCCGCAGCAGCCACATTAGAGTTACTCTGAAAGACTTTCTTGCTGAAGCGGGGTGGGGGCCGTGCCTCACGAACCTGAGAGTGGGAGCGCTGGTTCTGGATGGGAAGAGAAAGTGAAGTATCAGTAAGATAAAAACCCTCAGATAGAAAATCAAAGATCATTATGCAAAAGAGATCTTGACAGAATTTGCACACTAAGCTTAAAGCAGCACACTGCAAACACAATGAGACATGCCATGACTGTCATTACATCTTAGTAATCACAACCACCAAGCTTTAAAACATAGCTGCTCTTCAATCTATTTCCCTTAGCATGTGAATGACCTATAGTTGCATGCTGGCTTTGGCACGTAGAGTACGTGTCATGGGGTTGCAGCAGACTGACCAGGCGTGCAGAGGTGACACATATCCCCGAGGACACAGATAGCTCGTCCCTGCGGACCAGCGGGTTGTTCTGGGCTTGGGTTAGGGTCAAGGAGAAGGAGCGGGTGTGGGCCACAGGGGCCGACCGGCCGCGCTGTAAGATCTGCTCCATGGACTAGCGGGGGGGAGGGAGAAAGAGAAAGAATGAGGGATCAAGTGAGCAACAGAAAAGAGAGCATGGGCAGGAGTGAGCAAAACACACAGATAAAATAAGGGGAAGGGAGAAAGGGTGGGAAAGAACACAAACCAAGATTACATCACAGCAAGAGAGATAACAAAATAGCTGAATAGGGAATGCGCATGTTGATTGATCTCTGCTGCTTACTATATTGGCGTTGGCGCCCTCTGTTGGTGATGTAGTGACATCTTCATTACTTGTCTGTCGAACTAGTTTCCTGCTCGCTGCACCTGATTGGTAGTAATGAGGAGGGCCGCCTGGACTCCTGACAAAGCCATCTGAATGACGAAGAGGAGAGTTTCAGGAGAGGGTTACAGGAGAGAGTTCATGTTTCTACACGATGGAGTGTGTGTGCATGTGTGGGATTTATACAAGAGTGTAAAACATATGAGATTGCAGTGTGCCGCCAATGTGCAGGCCCCAAACCTATCGTACGTGTCAATTCATACATACTTGGGGCGTGTGTGATGGGGTTATATGTGAGCCTCCCCATGCCAACTGATGGGCTCGTCTTCTCCACAGCCGGCTGGGTGGAGGATGCATCCACTGGCCCAGGTTTGGTGATGCCTGTATGTAAAGGCAGGTGGTTTGTCTTATCAGTCTTTTCATGCTGTGTTTTCCCCTCATGGTCACCGCTCCCATCTCCATTCACTGCAGCTGGGTCCTTCTCTCTTCTATCCTTCCCGGTGGGCTTGTCCTTGCCGTTGACACAGTCCCCGTCGTGTGCCGACCCTGACCCGGATCCCGATGACCCAGAGCCAGCTCTCTCGCTCTCCTTCGGCTGGATCAGGCTTGGCATCCTCTGATTAGTTCTCTTCTCCAGCATCATCTTTTTTGCAGGTAAGGAAGCGGAAAATTTAACAGGTTTAATAAAAGCTGTCGTGATAGTTTTATGATAAAAAATAGATTTATCAGGCTATTAAAAGAATCACAACTTTACACAAACACATGCTTCGTTCCATAATAACAAGAGTTTTAGTGTGCTACGCTTGTATGTGTCCTATTGTGTAAAATTCCATTTTCTCATGTTGCATTATAAACATTTATGGCTTGTTTTGTACCTCATAAAGTTTGTTGCGGTATTGAACCACAGATAATTGCACATCATCATCCACTGGCAGCACTACATCGTAGTTAAGAGCTGGCTCCTTGGCTGGGTTATGGAACCTCCAGGGACAGAAAACAGTTACAGTTACAACATGGCACTTCATGGTTGGCAGGACAACAGTGACAAAATGACACAGACATTGATCTCACTGATCTAATCCTAACACAGGCAGTGTAACATAATAACTAAATGTACTGAATGTCCACATAAGGAAAGCAAAGAGAAGAGAATAATGTTGCCCCATGTTAAGTCAACACACTGTGGACTACAATCCAAGTCTGATGTGGGTTTTTATTCAGTCTTAAATATAGCTACTGTGAATGTGGGTTGGCCACAAGGAAGCCATGAATCAATACTGGATCTGTTCTCCTCTCCCTCTTAGTACCTGGCTACATATGGGTGTTGGAGGGCTTGCTCAGCAGTCAGCCTCTTGTCTGGGTTGAAAACCAGCAAGCGTCTCAGCAAGTCCAGAGCATCAGCAGGCACAGATGGCTGGAGAAGATCCTCCAAAGGCACCTGGGGTCTGGAGAAGGAAGGATGGCAAGATGGAAAGAGGAAGGAGTAGAGAAAAAGAGTCACAGGGGAACATGGGGGCGTAGAAATGAGATTTGATAGAAAATAACAGTAAAGCAATGAGGTCAAAGTCATGGTTTCTACAACTAAATTAAAGATAGACCATCATCATGATGCTTTGTATTGACTAAAAAGACTTCTTGATATGATGGCTATTGACAGATTTAGAGATTTACAGATTTACAGATGTTTGCAGTTTACAGACTTACACATTTAAAGATCAGTGCAAAGATCATAAACTCAAGATGTGCATTGTTGGGTATTCAGATTATCAGATTTACAGATCATATATGCACAGAATGCAAATGTGCATTGTTGACAAACTGTGTACAGTAGGATTTTTACAACACAATAAAAATTATTAAAAAAAGACTAGACTCTTACTTCAGTAACATTCTCTGAATGACAGAGGCACCATATTCAGACTTGATGGAGAGAATGTCTGAAAATGAAATTGCATTTCATTAGATCACAGTGCTGAATGCTCTCCTTCACTAACAGTAAAGTGTTATGGATTTGACTGAATTATACATGATGGTTGTTAGTCACCGTCTGGGCTGGGGTGTGGTATGGCACTCATGATCTTCTCTATTTGGTTGATGGTGGATGTCCCGGGGAACAGCGCTTTTCCCAGCAGCATCTCTCCTAGGATACAGCCAATGCTCCACATGTCTACCCCCTTGGTGTACCTTGGGAGAAGTTTAGGGGCTTTTACAGCGCTGTCCACTCATAACCGATATGCAGGTATACAAATGAGAATTCTGCTTATAGTCCACTTATATCAAGATAGGTCAACCTGTGAGCCTTGATTAAAAATGCTGCTAAAAATGTTACTTTCCACATTATTGAACTGTTGTGAAAGATGAGCAAAAGCAGAATTTCAAGAAGACATGGGACAGATATTCATACCAGATGCTTATGGCAGTAATACCTGGTGGATCCCAGCAGGATCTCAGGAGCTCGGTACCACCGCGTCGCCACGTATTCTGTCAGCACTGGGTTCCCAGAATCCTCCTGGATCTGGTAGAGTGATCTGGCCAACCCAAAGTCACACAGCTTGACAAAACAGTCTGTGTCCAAGAGAATGTTGGAGGGCTGTGGGGGACACAGAAGAGAGAAACGTTCTTCACAAGGACAACTGATTTTGATTCATCTATCCTGAGGTCAATTTGAGAGGATATCAGGGAGTGTGGGGCCAAGCTTGATCAAGGTACTAAAACACAAGTACAGAGAGAGTAAGAAGAAGAGGCCCAATAGGAGAAAACGCTGCATGCACTAGGGATCAAGTCCTAGTCTGCAGGGTCAAGGGCCATCTTGTGCAGCCATGTCAGCGGCATTGCTGCTTGGCCAAACTCCACAGTACTGCAGACTTGCAAAAGTGCCACTGAGTGTGCTTCTATGCACATAGCATTTTGGACAAAATACATGAATAAATGCAACATTACCATAATTAAAATGACGAAAACAACGATAAATGGGATGTCACAATATCCTAGATAATAAAGGTATATCGCAGGTATCCAAATTGGGTTTCTCTTAATCAGAATAAGAGCTCATCTGGGTTAGTTTAAGTGTGATATGTTTACATGTTTTAACTCTAAAAAACATGTACATTTCAAGTAGTTCCACATTGGAGTCCATATATATTCATTATTGTTCCTCAATATTCTCCCTCTGATACCCACTGGCATACCTTTTGGTCCCTGTGGATAACGTTTCCTGAGTGCAGGTACTTGGTGGCTTTGAGGAGCTGATACATGACATAACGCTTATGGATGTCCTTCAATAAGCTGCCTTTCTTTATCACTGCATGCAGGTCAGTATCTGGCACAAAGGAGAATGCAAAAATCAACGATAATATGGCTTCTACAGTAATGTCATCCATAACCACACACTTAACACATTAATCCCACCCCCGCAGCATCCCTTAAATTAAATGCGAGAGAAGAAACAATGGAGCTTGCTGGAACTTGTGGGGGCAGCAGTGAAGGTGTGTGTGTGGGTGTGTGTGTGGGAGCGGGAGTGTGAAAGCCATGTGCTGTAATGCTGGCGTATGGATGTGGATTACACTGCAGAGAGAGAGAGAGGCCAATCTGTGGACTCAGCAGTAAGGCATCGCAGGCAGCCAAGAGAAGCAAACCCCCTTCCACACACACACACACACACACGCTCACACACACCTGCATATACCACAGACTGTAGAAAATAGGCGTACACTGACACACATACACACACACACTTCTGTGCCAAGTAAAACTGCTGAATACCACTGCAGCGTTCATTCTCCGTTGTATTTTATGATTGTCCGTCTGAAATTAGACACAGAGAACAATGTGTGTGGGTGGCGATCTAAGGCAAACTCCTGCATTTAATACATCAGGCTTTGTGTGTGAAAATCGAGATAATGAGTGTTTGTTCAAGCTATGGATGTGTGCCACAGCTGAGCAGCTATGCATGTTGAGCAGCAGCGTTGCAGCGCTGGGCCTGTGCTTCTGTGAAACAGGACAGTGATCGTATCATGTAAATGTGTGCAAGACTCACCCATATATTCAAAGATGAGGTAAATGTCTTTATCATTCTGTGCTCTGATGACATTTAGAAGCTTGACGATGTTGCCGTGATCTCCAAACTCCTGTATACAGGATAAAGGGTCTTAGTAATGGAAGTCACACACACACACACACACACACACACACACACAGAGAACACACTCCGGCTACACTTTTGACCCATAATAACTGGCCGATATCAAGGTTGTGTATACAGCGGGGAAGGTTTTGGAATCGGTTACGTAATGGTCACTGCATTCGTCTACACCGTAAACCTCATGACTGCAGCGCTGGCGTTTCACTGGAAGACGACAACAGCTGATTAGGAGGCAGCGGCACAGCTGAAGGTCGCATGAATGTGTGTGAGTGTGAGGGAAAGATAAAGAGACAAACGGGCACGTACAACAGAGAGAGAAAGAGGAGGCTATATCACCAGTTTCCAGTCGTGTTGATATTGGAAAAAACTGATGCACTGGGGGAGTCATTTAAATATTTAGCAAAAACACCAAAAACGTACACGTACCTTACCAGACTGTTAACTTATCAGACTGTGCCTTTCTCTCCCTAACTGTTATCTCATTGGTTTACACTTTTGAATGATCCCTTCCTGCGTTATGTTCCACCTCAATATCCTGTTTCACAGAAATACATCAAATTAAGGAAGTAAAGATGCCGTTTGATTGTGACTTTAAGCAAATTCTCTGCCACAATGGTTACTTGGTAATGTTCTCACCAGGAATGATATGCACCACGAATCATTCTCTATATGTTTTACCATATTAAACATCATTTAGAGAGTTGTTACGACAGAGGGGTCCCCCTTATAGAGTTTTTCCACTGTACAACTTAGTACTGTAGTACACTGGACTAACTATGGGTACGGTACATTATCATCACTCAGTGGTTTTCCCCCCAGAACACTGAGCAGCTGTGGTCCTGTTTTAATAGGAGTAATGATGACATCACTGCCATCACCCTTTGAAACTGGGCCAGTGCAAAATAAGTTTAGGGGCCTTGCCAGCATGCTTCTACCCATATAGCAGTGAACTGTGAGCAAAACATAATGGAAAAACATACAGCACTGTGCCAGTATAGGTAGAGCATGATTCAGTAATGCAGTGGAAAGACATTAGTAAGATGAGCATGCCGCTATTTCAGTGGAGCTCACGACAGACTGTTGATCATGATGATGATGTAGTCATTTAACCAAACAAACCAGTTTATGATAGGCCTAGTCAGGGAATTTCCCTTAGTTGTTATGTGGGCATTATGTAGATCATGAGGGGTTTCATAGTGAAGAATAAACCAGGACTGTAGAGTGAAGAACAGTTTTCTCAGACACAACAATTAAACCAACACCAAGACTAAAATATATACTCTGAATTTACAAAATATCAGGAACATCTTCCTGATATTGAGTTGCAGCCCCTTTTGCACAATCCATATCTCAGTTGTCTCAAAACTTAAAAATCTTTCTCTAACTTGCCTGCATCTATACATCTCCTTATTTGTGATTGGTTTGGATTTAATAAAGGAAATCAATAAGGGATAATGGCTTTTACCTGGATTCACCTCATCAGTGTACTTCATGAAAAGAGCAAGTGTCCCTAATGTTTTGTACATTCAGTGTATTTCAAAAGGGATTGAATTAAAGAACAGATGGTGCACTTCTGAGAAGACAGGGAATGAGAGAATGAAGTGGTAGAGGTGTATATGTCCTGTGTAAACTCTGAGATATGGGCATACCAATTTCCTTTTCAAACCCCATAGCACTTATTTATGACTCAACTTTGGTTTCTATTCATTCAACTTGAGTAATGACCTAAGCCTGATTTACGGGTCTTATCTTACAGCTCATAATACCTCAGGATTGAGATAAAAAATAATCTATGCTTGATTTCTATGTCTTTGGTTTGAAGTCTAACACAAAGTTGACCTCTGTTTAACTCTGCAAGTATTTTTACCTGAAGGAACATGATTTCTCTGAATGTCCGCTGCAAAGAAAACACAAGGGACAGTCAGGTTCTGCAATCCACAAGTAATGTGCAGCAATAAACTTAGCACACAAAAGGCCTTCTGTTCCATTTAATCATTAGCCTAACTCCTCTTTCTATTGAGGCAGGTCAGGCAATTTGTACACAGAGGTTAGATATGATCAAAGTTTACAGTCACCACACACATTACTTCACTGTCACTTAAGAGTCAGATACAGCAAGTACACACCTGGGCATCTGTCCTGTTCCTGAAGGCATCAAAGATCTTCTTCACAGCCACGACTTCGCCTGTCTGTCTGTCAACTGCCTTCCATACAATACCATAGGCCTGAGACAGACAGAATACAGTCATAACACTGCGCTGGTTCTACTTCTTCAGTGTAGGTCCAGGGTAGCGGAGGCAACTTTAGCTGTATTCAATGAAACATCTGTAATGGGTGATGCCTACTTGATAACCCCAGTGACAGACCCGCACTCCCACACTCAGCCCTGTGACATTTAGATTAGGTGGCTGGTGAATGGTCCTGTAGATTTACGACAGCGTAGCCTGATGCCCTCTATAGTTATCATTCTTATCATTCCTTTGAAATCTGATTTGGGCTTCTGTGTGAATGCTCACCCTGGATTATGGGCACAAAGGACTGCAACATCAAATCCTGTGTACTGGTAAATGCTTGGGAAAATAACATTAGATAACTTCTGCTCCCTGCAGGAGTCCAAACAAGTCGTGCATAAAGGAAAAGCATCAACAAAATCAAAAGGCAGGATGCGGCAACAAGATAAGAAGTGCAATAAGAAAGTAAAATGGGTGAAACATTGAGGTGAAGGGAGGGTGAAGGCCAGGCACAACAGAGACAGCAGTGAGCCAGAGCCACTCTCTGCCACTGGTCCTATAAACTCCCTGCTAAACAAGCACTGAAAAGGGACACTAAGGCCTGTTGTTTACAGGGTTAATACAATGAAGTAGGTTTTAAAACAAAACACTGTATATTCCAGAACGATATCATAATATGCATCAATCATGGCTACTGTAAAACCACTTTATGACTTTCTAAAGCCAATTAACACAGTGCTGCACCCAGGAGCCTTTGAGCTCCCTCAAAGCATCACTGCACAGCATGCTACTAGCCTGCTTCGTTCAGGTGAAACCAGTCAGCTGTAAACAGGTTCAACAGCTGTGCAACATGAGCCGTGGGCGTCTCCCTCCCCTTCAGGTGAGGTCAGTGACCCAATATGACGTGTTTACGTGGCAGTCCCAGGTTGCCACCTGGCCACTAATAGTGTCTACACAGCAAAGAAGCAATTTGTGGGTCTCTGTGGACAGTGTATGGAAAGAAATCAAACTATCTTCAGTCCTCTGGCTACCATAAAAATATGCTAGTGGAAAGCAAAACAAAAGGTTTGGACTCTGACACTGCAAGGGAAAAAACTGCCTGTCCTCACAGCTCAGCTGGTCTGCAGAGAAAAGGCTTGTCCTGCGAAAGTAAATAAACCTCTTGCTTACTGGTGCTCACTGAGGACCTTAAGTCTGGAGAATTTCAGGAATTTAATTTAAGAATGAAGAAGGTGGGAGCATTTAAAGGAGTGGCAAACATTAATGTGCAGGGGTGCAGAAAGTGAAAGTGAATAGGTGTGATTTTACCTGAACAATACAGCAAGTGAAACTCTTGTTTGTTACTCATAAAACCTAGGATTGTTTTGTTAATCCGCTTCACGTTGACAGTGAAATACTTTGAGGCCTAACGTTATTAAATTTATCAAATTAAGCAACAAAATGAGTTTTTATTCACTCACCCCTTTCCCAAGCCTTCTCTTGATTTCGTATTTCAGAGAAATGTGTTCCTCCACCTCGGAGACGTGTATTCCTTCACCTTTTTTGCTCATTTTTAAGCTCCGTTCATTTGCTCATGCAGAAATGTCACCTTGTCTGATAATTTCTGAAAGAGATCATTAGAATTTGAATGTCCTCGATCAAAACAGGTGTAACAGTGTTGCAACACTGACTGAATTATGGTGTTGCGACTGGAGCCAGAACTGCAACATCCTCTATAATTAGGCTACATAACATAGTTGAGTCTGACGATACTCCTAAAGTTGGATATTTCTTAGACAAGCGTCGCGTTGCTTACTGATCAATCAGTCTCGGTCGAGCCGTCGGTTAGTTGTTAAGTTCCATTTTAGTGATTGAAAATTAAACATTACACGCTATCAAAGCAATACAGTGGCTAACTAATATTATTAAACAGAAGTGGAAGTCAGTGCTCACTGCGAGTTTGGATACTCCCAGCCTGCTGTTGGCTGCTGGATACAGACTGGACGAACAGCGTTTTGTAATTGTTTGTCGTCCTGGAGACGCAACTGGCCTTCTTAAAGCAACAGCAGGCAGGCAGAGGAAAACACAAGGTGAGGTAACTAGGCCTACTGCGGCCTCCAATAGGTGATTACCATTCAGCAAAACACCTATATAGATACATGCATTATCATTTCAGAAAAGCATTAGTTTATGGGTTTTTTTTTCCCATAAGATTAGATGAAATGTTATTGATCCCCGTGGGAACATTAGTTTCGTTGCAGCAGCAGAAGTAGGATTCAGCAGGGAAAAAGAAAGCTATAATATAAGCACAGCATAGAATACAAACTAGGCAATAGAAAACCACCCAGTAGAAATGAGAATAGTAAAAATGACAGAACAATAACTGCTGCCATATTTTCAACACTTGGGAGAAAAGAAATGTTAAATTTGTGCAGTATATAGATATACAAGTACAAATAAATCACATGGACAAATTCCAGCTTATTAACACACTATACAAGAAGTTGGAGGTAGATTTTTCAACTTTATTTCTAAAAAGGTGTTACATGCTTTTATTTAAAATTCAAAACTATTATTTACAATGATAAATCTTAATAAATATGTTCTCCCTAATTGTTGTTGAGGGTTGAAACATATTTAGTAAGCAAAATCAGGAGGGGGTGTGTCCACCTCGCTTTTGCCACTTAATGTGGCCAAACCCTCACTTCTACAGAAAATCTGAATTATGCATGTTAACTGAAAACTGTGTTAATGAGAGAAAATGTACACAAATAAAAAGAGAAAAACAAATAATAAACATAAACCATTCTTTCCACCACATTTTCCAATATACTGATTCATTTGAAGAGCAATCAAACGATCTTAAAATCCAGCTGCATATTATTATTAATATTCATTAACTGACAGACATTGTAGATTCAGCCTTTGTCAGCTTCCTTTACTCTACTGACAAACAGTAATATAAGTATACTACAGTGAAAACAAATCTGGTGTGATAGAAAAGAAATGATTACACAGCCAAAAACCAAAAATGTAAATTTGACCCCAAATATTTTTATGATTTCTGAGCCCCATCAGGTAGTGGGCACGTTTAGAAAAAAAAAACTATATATGTCTTTCTAATAATATAAAGGCTTTGGCTGACGCAACCTTTCATCTTGTGCAGACTTTGTCCAATATCATTTTGTCATGTTTTTTTTGTTGTTGTTCTGTGACACTAATGTATAAAATTAGACCCTTTTTGATATTACAAAGTCAGAAGTAAACGTTTTTTTCTCAAGGGCGGGGTGGACAGACGATGGAAAAGGTTTTATCACTCAGGTTTGGGTACAAGAGGAGGCCAGTGGAGCATCTCACAGCACAGGAGGAGCCCACTGGGCAAGGCTGCAGGCAGCATGGACAGCTGCTCCGGAGTGGACAATGATGTGCCAGAAACAGTGGATTAAAGACTGTACAGTTTGAATGGTACAAGACATCAATCTAATGCAGACAGAGGAAAGAAGGGACTGGGGGGATATGAATTAGAATACCTGTCCAGATAAAGATACACTCCCTACCACATCCCGAGGAAAAAAGTAGAGCGTTTCATTTTTTTTTTTTTTGAAACAGGTATTAGAGTCAGAAGTCCAGATAGATGGGTGTACGGTGGAGGGATGGTTTAGGAGGAGTGGAGGAAGCGGTTGAAGGCATTGTAGGCCGACTCGAGGTCAAACAGCATCTGGCGCACCTGAGAATCATCCAGCTCGTCTGAGGCAGACATGCCGCTGAGGGTGGTCAACCTGGGGGAAACGATGAAGGGAAAACTGAGAATTACAGCAAAACTCACTGTCTACATCCACATGGTTAAGAATCATGGAGCCAAGTCACGATTTGAACAAGAAGACTTTTGACAGACTAGTGTAGGACCAGTGTTGTGCAGGATCAGTAGCCTAATCCTAACCCTCAGAAAAGTTCTGGTCCAGTGCTGGTCACCAACCTTTACATTGTTGGAAATCTGACTGCTTTGTTGTCGTTGTCTAGAGCTGAAGGAGTTCTATACTTGGATCTACATTGTTCTTTTAATTCAAAGCGAAGTTATTAGGTGCTTGGGAGGAGCACCTCTGTAAGAGCCGACATCTGTGTGTTAGTTTGTGTGTTTGGAACTGCTTATGCGCACTGCTTAGGGGAATTACGGTATGCACTGTTTAGGTAGTGCAGAACCCCAAGAACCCAGCATAAGGGAAATACAATTTGTGCTCATACACCAGGTAGTACAGTAGGGGTCAAGCAAGCATCAGCTAACTGGAGGTTGGTGTGCTGCACATTCACAGACCAGGAAGTAGCTTGATGATTTTCTAACTGTAGTGGCAAAGTCACCGTTCAGCGATTCTCTTAGAAAACACACAGTTACAAAAACACTGTGCTACCACAGCACCTTGGTGTTTTTTAAGTCAGTGCAGTTTCACTCACTCCCTTCATGCACACCCATCCCACCTGAGCACCTTGAAAACACTAATACTTGTTATAATGCAATTAGATTCATAAGCAAACACTATAATTAGTGTACTAGTGTTGTTGTGCATGCTATTATGACTCAAGAAATTAAATACATAATAACATCTTGTCTGCTTACATAAGGCTTGACAATATAAACACTGTAAACTGGGTGGCCTAGTGCAACTGACCAGAGGCTGACTTTGTCCTTGGCCTCTGAGTCTGGAGGCATGTTGCTCATTCTGTTCATGGTCTCCATCAGCTCTCTCAGGTCTGGTTGGATCTGGTCCAGAGAAAAATGAAAACGTGTACCAAGTTAAGCAGGTTAATTAAGCAACCAGTATGACAAGTTAGCCACTTGACTGTCATAAACATTTAATACTCGTCCATTTACCTCATCCATGGCCCTGATCTCCAGTCTCAGCTTGTCCATCACAGTGATAAAGAGCTGAAGGTTGGAGGGAAGATGGTAAGTGAGAGACACATGACAATAAGCACGTTCAAAGTATTTTCTTGCTTACACTGTCAGCAACTGGAAATAGAGTTTGATTTCCATTATATCAGTTCCATTATATTTCTTTCTGGTGGAGCTAGCATTTTAAACGACACTGCGACATGGCAGGCCTTGGCTCTGTTTGAGTCAGAGTTGGCAGTGGATGCAGTTGGCAATCTAGTAGCGACTCAAAGCTTTCTATGACTGAGCAGAGGATGAGCCAAATTAAGTGAAATCACTTCGGCCACTTAGTGCTGGAACAGGACATACTAAATCATTCCATCAAAAAAGGACCGCAACAACTTCTATGCTGGCACACGGCCCAAACAAACCCCGCTTTGCATTGACTTAAGTAGAGTGAGTGTTTAATATGATGGTGGGGAGAGAGGACGTACAGAAACTATATCTGCAATGCAGCGGTTCAGGTTGCCCTTGTCATCCTTGATGGTGATTGGCCGATCCTCCTTAATCCTCTCCATGGCTAGTGGGCAGTCAAGCTAGGAGACAACATGACAAGAGTGAGCTTAGTGCAAATGTAATAGAGTTAGCTTTGTGTTTCCTCACATTTACTCCATGTTATGTTATGTTATGGTAAATGGTTCTGTTCAATTAACACAGCTAATAAGCTTTAGAGGTTTATTTAGTCATTGTACAAGCACAAGGTAGTAGGCGTAAGTGAAAATTCAAGTGATACCATCATTAACTTTAAAAATGTTCTAGCTTATGCTATTATTTTTACCCTCTCAGGCTATATTAGCGAGCCTCTATGAGGATGTGGCTGAAACACCACAGACACATTAAGTAACATTCAAGATTAAGAATATGTGCATAACTCAATTTGGGCCACATCAAGTCAAATGGCTCATTAGATCATCTGCACTCCAAACCAGGAACTCACTCTGTACTTCCTGCAGAAGTCATCGATGGAGCCCACATCAGAGCCCTGGACCTGTTTGAAAGCAGCCTTATACTGAACCAACAGTCTGGAACAGGAGGCAGTGTACCTGAAACAGACAAGTCGCACACATTACCAGAGGCATGCAAAGAAAAACACATGTACCCCCACACACTTCTTTCTCTCAGTCTCTCACATACAAAATACAAATTCAGGTATAACTCACTCATTAGGTGTGACACAGTCTTTGATGTAGGCTTTCTCCAGGGCCTGAAGGGTCTTGACTACAGCAAACAACTCTGCCATGTTGTCATACCTTCAGAAACAGTGTTAACAATAAGGAGTTACAGTTGCATTACGAATCCTTGGGTTCTATTATGTTCATATTAGGCTGGTTGTTGGTGATGTCACTTACTTCTCTCGTTCTCTTGCATTTTTGTATAACTTCACTTCCTGAAAAGGGAGGCATAATTTGTGATGAAAGGCTTGCTAAGACTGACTTAAGTAGAATATCTAATATTAAATCCTTTCCCTGCATACACTGGTATGGATAAATGTACATTTTACATTCAAGTTGAAACACCAACATTATTGACTGATACTTGCCAAACATTTTTGATTAGGTCAATATTGGCATCTGCTTATACCCACAGATATAATTGAGGCAAGTGAATTATTAAGTGAATTAAATTCATAGAGAAGAGTATCAATGTTGATGCTGGTAAGTAATGAAACAAAGGCACTTCTTGTTCAAATGGAATGATATCAGGACATCTTTTTCTTTCAGGGTTAAAATTCAGTGAACAATTTGAAGACATAACAATCAGAAAATGTCTAGATGGGCAGAAAGGTGCATTGGTAATCCATTAATAATTTTGGTTCCTAAAGGTTTCAATATGGATTCAAAAATCCAGTCTGTCAAGCCCTAATTAAAACACAAAATAAGTTACATTTACCTCATATAACTCAGGTTTATTGGCTGGGGCTGTGGGAAAAAAAGTATATGAAATGAGTGAAATTGAATTGATTGTGTATAGAGTCTGTTAGATAACTAGATAACTTGCAGATGTCAGATTTATTTAAGTGTCTTACCTCCTCCTATCCCTCCTGTAACTGGTATTCCATGGAACATGGTGGCAGCTGGTGTATCAGAAGTTGATCTGAGTAAGTTAAGAGTTAAGTTAGGCTTAACTATAGTAATGTTACAGAAAAGCTAACTGAATTGCAAAATAGCAAAACTCTGCAGAAAAATAGCATTTGGTGTTTTGGTGTGAGTTTTGATCACAATTGTTAAAAGGGAATCCATTCAACAGATTTCAAATGTTGTTCTCATTAGCTTGGACAGTTCTGTCTTGATTTGTGAACAAGTTTCTCCCAAAGCATGAAACAAGACCCTCCTGTTGATGTCAAATGTGTGTCAAATGCTGGAGCTGCTCCTTTAATAACGACGGGGAGAGCAACTTGAGAACAAAGTAACAGTGCCCGGGGGATTTTACAGTGAAATGGGTACATTTTCTGGATCATTACTGTTAACACTACAACTTAATATAACTCATTTGGACGTTACGAGTCAAAACCTCTATGAGTCCACACAGTCAGTTTCAGTTATTTTTCAATAAATTAAGAAGCATCTCAAAATGTTGCCTCTTACTGACATCACAGATTAGTATTTGGTTTCCAGATGTGGGAGAGAGTTGTTCATGTTCATAATAATTTAACTAATAAACATTATGGGAATGACGAAATCTGTTGTACGGTAGATGTCCGCTATGATAAAGACACTGTTCAGATTACTATTGATCAACATAGGTTGGCCACGCTAGCTAGCTCAATACATAAAGCCCAAGGAGGATTTAAAAAGCCTAACAATATTCATTGTCGTGTTATGTATAATGTAGCTAAAGCAAAAACACTCACACCGTGGCTACTCCAATGAAAAACGATTGATAACGATGAATAATTGACGTTAAGTGGTGAAACCGATCATGAGCCTTAACCGTCTTGTTGTGCTGTTAACCAAGCTAGCTTGTAGGAAGCTAGCGAGGATAGCTTGTTAGCACTTCCTTTATGATTTGTTACTTATAACTGGGACACATACTTGTTGATAAACAATAAACGCTGTATGTGTGATCATTACTGTGATAACTGGTACGACACACTAACGACAATTTACTGCTATTTCGATATCAATGTTTAATCAACGAAATTAAGACATTTCACTCACCCCCTTCGGCAAACTGTAGTGACGTCGATGTAAACACACCCTTATGCAAGGACCCACAGACGTCAAAATATTAGGTGTCCGTCGCGCCACACTTAAACTTAGATAAATGTACGATTTTAAGATGATTACCAACGTATCAAATACACACAGCTTCTTTTTCCATTTCAGTCACACCTCAGATTTTGACTGACAGCTTGTGGTAAAAATCGTTTGTAAGGTTTGACCACTTTTTTGTTGCTTCTGCATCTTTGTGCAGTCAGACGTCATCTGGCAATCCCATGGGCAATCCATGTCAAGGCGCCAGACTCAAACGAACAGATGAAGACACATATCTGAACAAAAAGGTAAAATAAAAGATTGATAAGTCAAAGAAAAGCTGCAATTAACTATGCCCTTGTCACTGGAAACATCTCTTGTGGCAACGTATGCCGTCAGCTTACATACGACATTAATCATTGTTTAATGGCACAACCAAACAAGCTTTTATTAATGACAAAATAACTAGCTAGCTAACGTTAGCTAACGGATAACCAAAGCTTGCATGTTGTGCAATTGCCAATGTGCGCCAAACAGTAAATGAAAAACAATATACGGTCACGGAGGCAGCCAGGGCAATGCAACTAACATAACTTATTTTAGCGCAAGGAACTCAATTGAACGAGTACAGTACATTACATTTAGCAGTGTTTCTTGCACGGCACTTGCTACCCATTGCCCCTCTTTATTTTTTGCAATGTGCATTGAAACAGTAGCAGTGCTTTATTTTTAAAGCATGACAGGACTTTGATACAATTGTAATTTTAATGGAATATTACTTCTGGTAAATCCCGTTATTTTCAACAACAGTGTAATTTGTCACATCCCTCCCCCCCTCTTCACAACAAGGTTTTTTTTTCATCTAAGGTCTTCCAGTTCTTCTCTCCAGTCTCCACCATGAAGACCTCCAAACCAGCATCACAGGCCTCTGCTCAGGAGGAGTGTGGTGTTTGGTTGGACACTGTGCAACTGAAAGGAAAAGCCAAACAGGTAATTATGGAAATAGCTTTGAAGTACTTCTGACTCACAGTGGCTTTTTGGAATACACTAGCACTTATATTACTATTAGCGAGCTCCTTCAATTTATCAGTAACCCCTTACGCTGTAATTACAGTTTTGTGTCACAATAGGCTTGTATTTTCTCAGTTGATGAACTCTGCGCATGTTATGTTCCAGAAACGACTCACCCGTCCCATTTCTAAACTACTGAACCCCTTGGCTGAACGTGGAGGATACAGTTTGGCTGTGGCACTGAACTTCACTCAGACCAAAATTCAAATGCCAAACACCAAACAGAGCTCCATATCCACCTTCTTTGCACCTCAACGCAGAGGTAAGTAGCTCCAACTCTGCAGCCAACAAGTCATAGAAGCATGTTCTTTGGATTATTATTGTCTTTAACAAAATCAGTCATAAGATGTCAAAGTTGCAGTGAACTGTTAACTTGCTTGAATGTATAAAATGCCCACAGTCTCTTTCTCTTTGGGTAAATGTATTTTCCTATTCCTCCCACAAACAGTTCTCAACAAGATATCTATATCTGAAGAACCAAACACAGATCCAGTAGACTCCTCCTCTTCATCATCTACCTCTACCACATGCGCCTCAACCACATCCACACCTGTGGTATCTGGGACAAAACGAAAACGAGATATGGATCCTGAGGCGTCTGACTTGTTGTATAACACAGAGGAGCGCCAAGTCAAGACGGCTCATATTGATTTAGGAGGAGAGGGTGCAGGTCATGGGTGGGAAAGTGAAAATATGACTGAGAGTGAAGTACCGGTCTGGCAGGAGCACTATGAGGCAAGCCATACACCTACGCTGAACACAGACCATGAATCTGAAGAGGAGCAGTCTGAGGAGGAGATGAGTCTGCCAGAGAGAAAGAGGAGGCTCACTGAGACCTCCTCACTAGCAGCTGAGACTCACTGTCTTGGACGAGAGTGCAGTCAGGAGCCATCGATTGCCTGTAGCAGCCCTCCATACAGTCAAGAGTTAAATGACCCTAGTGAGATGAAACGATATGACCGCATCACCCACGATTCTGAGAGTGAATTTTATCTGACTAATCAGAAACACCCCACAGCGAAGATGGTCAGTGACTCTGGGCCAGCTTTCCTTGAAAGTCTGCAAAGTGAGGAGGGCTTTGCGCTCTGGATGGGTGTGGAAGGGAGAACCTCCACTCAGAAATCCTTTAAACACCTTCATTCATCTCAGATGGACGACGAGAAAGAAAACGGTGGGTCATCATCTTCCAAATCCCCAAACAAGCGTTCATCTCTCTCTCCTCTCGGACCGCTTTCAAATCGTAAATGGACGGAACCAAAAATTGCATCGTCTCAAAAACATATTCCAAAGCAGCTGTGGAAAAAGGCTGAGGAAGAGATCCTCGATTCACAGCACAAGTGGACAAAACCGAATATCTCTCCTCTAAAGAAGCGTAAGCCACAACAACCCTGCAGGGAGGTTGAGGAGGACAGTCTGGCCATATTGTTCACCCAGGACTCTGAAGGCTTCAGGGTGATCGCACACCGCGGCCTGCAAGCCAGGAGTCCACTTAAAGATCACACTAACTTAAGCATGGGGGTGGTGAAGAGAACTAGTGCTTACAAATCCTTGGTGGAGGATGAGGAAGAGGAGATGCTCTTTACCCAAGACTCTCAGGGAAATATGGTGATCAAACACTGAGAGGACATAGAGAGGACTTCTCTTTTTTTCTAAAATGCACTGAACAACCTGGGAGTCTTATGTGGAGAGTTACCAGCAACAGTGTATTTTAGTTCAGGATTTGTGTTGTTTTGGAAGTTGTCTGTGAGATGTATCAATGTCTACTATTGTAAATAAGTCGTCCTCTTTTTTTTTTTTTTTTGGCATATTACGTAATCTTTCCTCTTCCACTTTGTCAATGCTTGAAATCAGTTCTTAACTGAAATTTAACAGAAATTTTAAATTGTTTCTGAATACACTAATCATAGAACAATGTCAACCTGACTGAAAGACTGAACAGGTTTTGCTACTTTTACACTGAAAACATTGGTGCTCTTGTCTATAATTAATCTCTTATCTTTCTTTAATTTTTGTGCCTTTATTTTGTCCCCAAGCTTCCCGGGGGTTTTATTCTTTCTCTCTGTCGTTCCAAGTTGGAGCCTGTTTTTGTGATGTATCGTTTCTTCTCGTTAATCACTATGGCACTGAAAAGGCCCTCGGGGTGCAACTGTCTTGTGTGTAATAACACGCTGTGGCAACAAACAAGTACTGGAGGTTTTGATTTTATTTGAAAAATGATACACAATTACATCTTACTCTTTTCGTGTGAATTAAATGTTGTGAAAAGCACTAGTGGTGTACACTATCTTCCCCCGATGCTGGTGCCCTGAAGCGCTACGTCTTAATATAAAATATAGTGATGTACACAGGGATAAAGACAATAGGATGTGGACCTAAGTTCCCCTTAACGTCAATTTGCATTTCAGCATTTTAAGGCATACAAACAGTGCTTGTAACTTGATTTCTAATTATCTTTTGAGAGCCAAGTATTTCGTTTATTACTCTGATTGGTTCATTTAACATCTCCTGCAGCACAACCTACCTTCTTGTTGCTGATCCATCATACATATTATGCACTAGCAACACAGTAACATCTTGTCTGCTGTTAATGCAATATATAGTAGAAAAACAATGTTGCATAAACTCCACTCAGTGAAACAGTGCTACATGACTACCATGCACTATACACATGGATAAAGTAACTAAGATACAGTTAGATAGAAAAAAACTCATATATTTACTGTAATACTAAATGCTACTGCACTTATGACTCAAAATAAGGCTTGTGTGCTTGGCCACCAAATGTTCTATGTGCATGTTACATGATCTCTAGCCTGTTCTGTAATGTGCAACTGCAGTTGTCTCTAAAATTTGCTTTAACACTGACACAATGGAACAACAATGAAACATGACATTGAAGGTAGAGTACAGTCATATTAAAATACAAGTCCCATTCAGGTGATCTAGTAACATTCAGAGAAAATATTTGAAGATAAAGATAAGACCTCACCAGATTGTTGATTATGTAACAATAGTTATACATTCTTACATAAATGCCTTTATTGCTATGGCACAGAAATGTAAGACAAACTATAATAAGTATGTGTTGTTTGAGGTGCTCGTTTTCCACACCCACGATATCCCTTTTATTCCCAATGAATGCACCTTCATATTGCATGATTTGTCTTTATAGTACCTTTGAAGCAGCGTTGCTGTGCTGTGTAGGTAGGGAAAAGCAGCTCCAGACAATTACTGACAGGTTCATTACAATCAACAGTTTCAAAGTGCTAGAGAAACATCTCATGAAGCTACAAATACGCCTACAATAAACTCACCAATAGTTATGTTTCTGTGCCTGTCTATAAGATCCCTTTTATATCTTTGAAATACAATGAGAGCAGAGGTGCAGCGAGATATTTGTCTGAACTGAAGACCACAATGACGATGATGATGATGAAAATGATGATGGTGGTGATAACAAAGCAGCAATCAGCCAGCCATCTCTGTGGGCTCTGTCACCAGTTTGGAGCCATCCCAAAGAGTCTTGAACTGCTCTGGGACTGGAAACTCCCTCTGTAGAACAACAAGATATGCAGTATGATGCTTAGCTGCAAAACAACTACATACAGTATGTGGAAAATTCAACAAACCTAACACACACCAGTATGCTTATACACACATTCAGACACAAGCAGATAGACTAAACTCTCTCTTTCTAGCTCACATTTCAGTATCTCAGACACTCACATAGTCGTCATCTCCTTCAGGTACCATGATGTTCATCTCGGAGCTCTTGGCACTGACAATGTCACAGCTGAGAGAGTCCTTACTCAGGTAGACCTGGCAGCCCTCTGTCTTGTTGATGGAAATGGTGGGCACCTTACCCAACGCCTGTAGAAAGAAAACAACCTGTCATTTTTGGCATCTGGCAGTCGGCTAAAGGAGAATCCATTCCAAGCTCAAGACGTATATTTACAATACATTTACGTTTTAAGCATTTAGCTGACACTGGCATCCAAAGTAACGTATTGTTGATGTAACAGTAAAATAAACTTAGATTCCTAGATTGTGCAAGGGTTAGAGCCATAGCACCTTGATAATAGATGTAACCCTGTGACCCTAGAATGATCCTGTATGACAGAGAGGTGCTGGCTAAGTGATGAGAGCCAGGGAGAAAGGGTAGACTTTTTTTCTAGCAAGATAGGAACATTTTCAGTGCAAGTAGGGGAGAGAGGATGTGAAATGTTTCTTCAAGAGATTTCTGTTGTTAGTTTTCTTGGTTTTCTTTCTTCCTTTCTTGGCACTGACGGCATTGCTTCATGCAGGGCTAGTAAGCAAAGGTGGGAGCGTTTGGGCAGGGATGTAAATCTTACTCACTGATGGCCCTTGGCTTGTATGTTTTAGATCAAACAAGTCTGAACTTACTAGTGACAAATTGAATGTGAGTTAAAGCAGATTAAAGCAGAGGCCCTGGAGCCTTGTCAGCCTAGTGCCCCAAACCCTTAAGTTCTATCCCCGATATAAAATGTACATAACTGACATTACATAAGAAACTGCGTGTACCTTTTGAAGACATTACGTTACCTTCTTGTAGATATTTTGCTCACCTGTAACTGGATGGCCTTAGAGTTGATGATCTCCACAATACCAACCACATTCTCAAACACCAGACCCAGCTTCTTACAGTTGTCTGGGGACAGTGAATATATACATGTTGAAAGAAGAAATTATACATTTCATCTTAAAGACAATACTTTCACCTCCTCACCAACTTCATCTGTTTGCAGGTAACTCACCTATGATGATGGAGTTGATTTTGCCCTTGACCTGCACAGTGGAGGTGTTACAGCCGTAGATGTAGACCACTTGTTTCAGCTCGGTCTCATCAATCACCAGGTCATGTTTCTGCTCAAAGTTCTCCTGCACCATGCAGCCAATAAGAGAATAGGTTCAGTCAATGACCTCTGACATGGGAGAGACGTCACCTCTGATTGGCTGACCTCAGTGGGTTAAAATTTCAATTAGCTGAGGTGAAGGATTGCTCTAAGTATGAATGTGTGTAACTGTACGAACAGGAAGCAGGGCTGAAAAATAGCATGAGCTGCCTAGTGTTCCCATAATCACCATGATATATTAAGCACAACCAGTTCTTTTATTAAGCATTAAGCATTATTAATTAATAATGCACTAATTAGCAAATATTTCTATGTCAGCACGTAATACATGGGTGGTTTGATATGAACTTAAATGTTTTTCCTTATTAATATGCAAATTTATGCAGCAAGGTGCTCCAAAATCTAATCAGATCATCTCCTCTATAGGGGGAACCTGTGGCGTGAGTATGAACTTTCTATCATGTATTTCTTCTTGAGTTATTGTTCACAAGAATGGCATGAGTCAAGTCTGCAAGTCTGCAAGTGTGCAATACAATGACATAAAAGTTAAAAAGGACAAGGTTTACAAAAAGCATCTGTCAGTCCTTCGATTATCTTAGACTCATCTGTGTGAAATCTAATCTAGAATCCTCTAATCTCTAATTATTCATCTTTACTTAACCACCACATGTAAACTGAGTCTTTCTTTCCTTTCTTGCCTTCTAATCCTCCAAAGTGGATGTAAACAGTCAACGTACCACCCTCCACTTCTTGCCCTCCAGCTCCAGCAGAGGGGGTTTCTTCTGGGGTGCAGCTCTGGCTGGGCCCCCGGCCCCGGGGGTCCTGCTCTTGGCCGGTGACGATTGAGCAGCGCCCCCCCCGGAGCGCAGGGTGGGGTTCTTATGGGTCTTCTTGTCATCCGATACATGCTTCAGGCCTATAGATGACAAAAAATATCATGCACATGCATTTATACCTTTCATTGTGTGCCTGGTATGTGTGTGCCAGATATACCTGTCATTATATTTCTTGTAAACACATTCTTGTAGTCAAATCTATGTTTCAATTAAAGCATAGCAATGGTAAATTTATATCTTGACCTACTGTCAATGTATTTTAGACAATACAATTCTTAGACAATACATTACATAATACTGATTTCCTTCATGCAACCTATCTTGGAAGTGATCAGTCCAATAAGGTATTTGCTGTTGCCAATAGTAATTGTAAATGTGTGTATTGGATCATTCTATTTTAGTTAGTTTACATCACTTGGGCTATTGTTGCAAGTCACCTTGATCTTCCAGGCTCTCTTTTGAATTGAAAATGAAATGAAATGTCCCCCACATCCAGCTCAACATTTGTACATCTACATATTCATAACATGAAGATTGAACATGTTTATATAACCGTGGGTTTACTGTTAAAACAGGAAAAAGCTGTGCACTCTACTCTCTTGTCATGGTATTCATGGACTGCTGATGTTTCATGAGGCTGTCGGACTTTACTGTCGGCCACCTTTAGTGATGTCCATGCCCTGGTTGAGCTGGGCGAAGAGGGCCGAGTGCTGGGCCGCCGTGCTGTCCGCCTGAGGAAGGGAGTCATCGTCTGAGAAGACCGGAGGGGGGCCGGGGGGAGGAGGGGGAGGTGGGGGGGGAGCACTGGGGGCAGTTGGGACAGAGTCAAAGAGAGACGGAGGAGCAATGGGGCCCTGGGGGATGAGAGAGAGAGTTGTTTGAAGATGAAAGAAGATGAGGAGGGCCTGCTCTTTTTGTGCAGTAGAGGGAAAGGAGATGGTTTACCTAAAGTCAAATGTACCAAAACCAGTATAGTACCAAACCTCTCCAGCAGGGGGAGTATTAGACAGCAAATATCTGAAAGCTTTGTTCTGAGGTGGCGTCTTTTCACCATGGTAAACTCTACATGAGATGCTATGGATAATGAAGTGTCTCATTTTGAACCTATGGTCTGAATACATGTGGATAAGTGCAAAAACACTTGTTAGGGCTAAAAATTAAAAAAAAAATACTTGATGGCAGGGTGTCAATGATCCTCTTATCAGCAGAAAATGTTTAAGAGCTTTCCTTTTACTACTGCAGTCCTCTCCGATTCACACCAGAGTGTCTAGAATGGATAAAAGCTTCGGTTTAACTTACGAGCTGTGTACAGTAAAACTGCGCAGCCACCGATCAACAACTGCAGTGAGGAGAAGCAGACACACACTCCCACACACTCGCTGTCTGAAGACGCTGCAACTGCTAACACAGCTGCCAGAGACAATCAGACACACACACACACACACACCTATATCACAGAGGTTCAGAAGGTTGAACTGTCACATTACGTGCTTTAGAGTACAGCTGAGACTACTTGACCTTTGACCCGAGGCACATGTGTCGTACATATCGTCGCTGAACAACACTGGCCTGTTACACTAAACAGCTCAGCACATACCACTGGATTAGAACTGATGGAGAAGCTGAAGTGTGTGTGTGTGTGTGTGTGTGTGTGTGTGGTTGTAAAAATATCTGACTGCTTCTTTGTGTTCATGGCTGCCTGTGTTTTAAACATGTTTGTGTGAGGCGGAGTTAGGAAATGAACGTTTTTTTCTGAGGGTATTTTTTGCCCCTTGATTTGATTTTTAGTTGCACTTTGGTCTTTTTTGGGGGGCAATTTTATTGAAACAATACATTTGCATTACATATTGGCAGAAAAACAATTTGTACTGCTAATATTTGTTTAATTTTAAATCTTAATTTTCTACTGCTTCAGGCTGTTCGATTGTTTTCTGATCAAAAGCCAATTCTCACCCAGAACACACAACTCCCCTGGTCATAGGCTCCCACAAATCGCCTACGGTGGCCCACAGAGGACAGTTGCTGCATTCACACGTGAATATTTCACAACTCAATGCAAAAAAATGTGAACATGGTGAAATGCAAAAAGGGTCCTCCTGATTACGGGAGGCAATTGCCCCCTCATTTTTAATTTCACTGACATTTTATCAAATTTCAAGAGCCTTTTGCACTGAGCCTGAAATATATGAGCTAATATGAGTGGCAGTGTACATGTGTGTGTGTGTGTGTAAAGCCACATCCATATGTCAGACTGTGCATGTGTGAGTAAGTGTGTCACTAAACCCTTCTCTGAACAGCAGCTGACGGCTTAGTTAAAGGGGGACAAGCCCTGTAGTTTAAGTTACCGTTACAGGGTGTGTGTGTGTACACAGGCCCTTTGTTGGGGTTCCTCTGTGAAGAAAACCTCCATTCAAGTCCACCCTGAGGACCACCTGTTAGTGCCACACACTCCAGTCCCACTACACACACTGCAGCCCTCACACACACTTCAGCTCTGTCGTCTGACAGCAGGGGCAACAGCTGACACACACAGCTCCTGCAGGCTCTCAAGTTTCTCCACACACACTAGCATATAGAGAAGATCCCGCGCACACACACACACCCACACACAGTTGTTGAATGTTGGCCTCACTTCAATCTAATCATTTGACGTTAAAAGTCACCCTGAAATGCCTTTTTTAGGTTTTATTTGACAGTTCATGCCAAATAAAATGTTATTTTTTTGTATTTTTATATCAAAATCTCATTACTTTTACTTCCTGGAAAACCAATAAAACCATGACAGATTTTTGAACAATCCCACCCCTCTCATCAAATTAAACTGTGTTTCTCTCACTAACTGATATCCCATTGGTTTACACTTTTGAATGATCTCTCACTTTTGAATGTTATGTCCCGACCCAATATCCTGTTTCAACAGGACATACATCACATTAAGGAAGAAAAATGCTCTCAAAATGCGGTTTCTTTGTAACTTCCATGTTCTAGCTGTAAAACGCTTCCTTACTTTCAAACTTGATTTCCTTTCCAGTTGAGAAGGAAAAAGATCAAGAGATGAAAAAACACACACACTTTAGATTAGACTCCACTGCTGCGATGGAGCGGCTCAGTGGCCAACAGTCTTGGGCTGCACCTGGCCGCTTAATGTGAGTGAGAGGCAGGGCATCGCCAACATGCAGAGAGTGCTCACTCAACCTTCCCTGGATAGACAAAGGCTTAAAAAAATCCCTTCTGGCTAACAAGGGGAAAGGATCTGGTTTTGACCCGTCCTAATCTCTGAGACTTGAGTGAGAGTGTCGAGCAGTTGAAAGTCCCTGAGCAGACATCCATAAACAGAAGTGTGTGTAGGAGTGATAGAGGTTTTGTGAGCTCCATGTTGCTCAATGGATAACCGCAGGGAGCAGGCAGTCACTGGGGAGCCGTTCATTCATTCATTCAGACTTTCTGGCCCAGTTTATGTAACCAGCTGCTCCATAACTAAAAATGGAAGTGTGCGCAAAGTAGGAGTTAATTTGAGTCCCGATATAAAAATATCGAGGCTTGCGAACGGAAATGAAATGAAAACACAGCAGAGAGAAGAAAAGTTATGTTACATGTAAGTTATAGAGGTGATTATATATGATATATACGATTTCTTGTTTTCAGACAAATGCATTGTGAGCTTTTAGAGAAGAAGAGAGGCTGAGGAAAGTTTATGTTGTCACTGAATGCTTTCTGGAGGGGAAACGTTCTTGACTCTACAATGACATTAACGTCCTTTTTCTTATATTGTTGCATGATATGATGTATGTGTGTTTGCCTATCAGCCTACACTTCTGTGAGTGTATAATACCCACTCATATCACATACTAATTGCATATTAAAGTATTTAATTATGTATGAAGTGAGTGTGCATCTGCGTAAGGTACATACATGCATGTACATACCTACATCTGAGTGTGGGACTGTATGTGTGTATATACCATATGTGTGTGTGTGTGTGTGTGTGTGTGTGTGTGTGTGTGTCTCAGTACGCTGCTGTACTCACAGTCTTACTCCAGACCAGTCCAGTGGTGTGGTGCTGTTTGATGAAGGACTGCAGCTCGGTCCAGATTGACAGGTAGGAGCGCACCCACTCCACATGGCGTCTGTCGCTGGGAGGAAGAGGAGGGAGGGAGGAGGAAGGGCAGAGGGAGAGAGGAGGGAATGATGGTTAGAGGGAGGGAGGGAGGAGAAGAGGGAGTCAATGAGGTAGGAAGGAGGGAGGGAAGGAGCGAAGGGGGGGAGGATGGATTGGAGCAGGTGAGCATGAACAAAGTAAACAAAGAGAGAGACAAGTGTTTGAAATGGACGTAAGTTGTTAGGATAGTGCTCAAAATCAAATTGTCAATGCATGTGAATGACTTTCTGTCACAATATATTGTGTATTGTGCCACTTAAATTAAATACTACCACCCTTTGAAGCATTTTACAGGTTAACAAAAGAAAACTTGTTCCTTAAACCTTTTGACTGAATGTCCTTACGTTTTCCTAATTCCCAGAGTAAAATCAAAAGAGCATTTTTAACGATACAAAATCTTAGTATCACAATGATTGTGTTGTCTCAATATCATCCTTCAGTGGCCTTTTAACTGTTCATACTGTTCATTGTAAGGTGCCCAGCCATGTTAAACCTTATTAGACATTTACGTTTCCTTGTAGTCCTTCAGCACTCTGTTGGTGTAGAAGGTGGCGGCATCATTCATCTCCTTCACATAGGGACCCGGCTTCTGAGTCTGACCCAGAGAAAGAGAGAGAGAGAGAGAGAGAGAGAGAGAGAGAGAGAGAGACGAAATTTCATCAAAAAATACTCATCTCACCAGCTATTTGACAGAACCACTGTGAGGTAAAACCTTCCTTGTACAGAACATTGGAAAAGGATCTGGCTAACTGTATATTTGCCTTAATTTGAGAAGAAAGAGCACATAGTGACATTATTCACTTCAACAGGTTTAACTGATAAGTCCTGCAGGAAAAACTGCCCTACTGACAGCCGAGTTTTACACAGACCAGACACAGCTCCAGGCTTGTTATTTAAGATGTCAAGTGGATGGGCTTTCATCTTAATCCAAATTATATTCCCCTCAAAATTTAGGAGAAGAGATTTTGGGAGTGATGGAAAACAGACTGGAGGGAGGAGAGATAGAGGGAGAAGAAATGAGGTAAATCAGGTTATTTATAGTTTGTGTGTCTATTTGTGTGCAAGGTTATCATAGTTTTGCATTTCCTGTTAGTTTTATTTCATTTTGATTTGAATTTCTGTTTAATTTTACTTCATGGTCACAGTCGGTTTTCTGGTTTTAGTATGTTTTTTACTTTTCAGAAATGTTTAGCTTCAGTTTTTATTTTGTTTAAATTCAGTCTGAGATTTAGTATTTGAGTGGTTGGGCCGGTACACTCTGGATGACTTTAGATGGACATAATATGCATTCATTACAAGAGGATTCTCTCTTCACTTACAGGTTGGAAATACAAAAAAAAAAAAGAACTGAAAAGACTTCCTGCTGATATTTGCTATTTCAGTTAATTAGCAAGATGATTATTTCAGTTTGAGATGATGATTTCAGTTTTTTTTCATTCACATCTTTATTTTAATTTAAGGAAACTTGATTTGCATTTGATTTTTTTGCCACGGCTGTTTTAGCCTTTTAGTTTATTATAGTAACCTTGAGTGCATGAGTGTGTGTCTCTGCATGTGTGCATGTAACCATCTATATACTGTATATGTGTATGTATGCTTTCTTGTGTTCCTACATGCTCATACATGTCTCCTTGCGTGTGTGATCCTGTATGTGTGTGTGTGTGTGTGTGTGTGTGTGTTGCTCCTCACCACAGCCACCCAGCCCAGAGCGGGGATGCTCTCGCTGACGGCGGACAGGTGGTTGAAGAGGCTGCTGCCGCGGTTTCGTTCTCTGAAGTTCTGGATCTCCTGGATGTGATCGGACATCGGCTTCAGCAGGTCGGCCAGCTCCATCTGGGGGGGGGGGAGGATGGAGAGAATGAGGGAAGGAGGGGAGGGAGGATGGAGGGTGGAGACGACAGAGGAGACAAGACAGGTAAGAGAGGGGAGGGAGATGGGGAGACAGGTGGGGAGAAAGAGGGTTAGCAGAGTGGAGTGTACGAGTAAAACATTGTATTGCATTTAAAGCAAATACCAAAAAGCCTTGACAGCTAGGAAACCATGCTGGACACATTCCTAGGCATCGCTTTCTCAAAATACTGCCACAACTTTCACATGCAGAATCCTCTCAAGAATCCTAAGCACTTCAGATACTTTTGAGTGCCGTTTCCCCCTGTCCAACCGCAGCCAGCCCGCCCTCGCTGCCAGCCGGCAATTCCTAAACTAGGCTACAGGACAGTAACTAATTTTATTAGCTGCATGGAGCCTTTTTCCATTGGAACTTCCAGATCTCAGCTATGGCTGGTCTTCCATTCCCAGCTCCCTCCCTCCCTCCCTCCCTCCCCTCTCCTCCGCTCCTTTCCTACAAACATTCCTCGGTTCATTGGGAGATCCCTCTGGCCTTGTAAGGCATACCGCTCCTCCAGTGTTTACAGTTTACTTATCACACACGCGCATACTCTCTCTCTCACACACACACACACACACACACACGCATATACACAGGAACACAATGTTTCCTTGGTAAATTGCCTACTACAGCTTTCTTATTTTGATCTGCAGCTAACTGGTTGCTATGTGAAACAGCCATGAAATTATGACTGGACTTGATGAGCTAGAACGAATCATTTGTTTCTTTGTTCAGATAGATTCGAAGAATACACTGCGAAAAAAAATGCTCTGCTCCTGAAGTAGCTAATTTGATTATAAGCATTAAGATAAACTATTATAGTTGCGGTGATAATATCTGTTTGTGCGAGAGTGACACATTCCTGATGTAC